>NW_008751718.1:801602-836278 GCF_000715545.1 Opisthorchis viverrini | reverse complement strand
TTCACATATATATATATATATATATATATATATATATATATATCACAACATTGAAACCTGTTGAAAATACTAACACCCGGAAACAGTGCCCACTCAGGTTGACCTGAGCACAACTTCATTCTATGATACAATCACAAAGTCGCTTACGTTCTGACCTAATTCGGCGCGTAAACGCAATGGGAGAAACCGCTCGCTAGACACTTGATCATTTACCTTTTACAAGACGTGACAGACTAAATCCAGAGTCTCTAAGGGGCTGCTTGAATCACTTGTCGTTGCTTTTACTTACTTGTTCCATGAGCAGCACTCTCATTTATGAAGCGCACGTTTTCTTAGCGAACGTTTCTGACTAGCTCATTAGGCGTTGAAAGGCGAGTGGTTTGACGACACTATAAAATTCCAGACTACAAGCACACAAAATAATGGAATGCAGAAACCATTTACAGATGGACCGAGAGCCTCGTGGTCATGTACGTTCGATGCATTAATCCCGTTCGCCTGTCAACTGCTGCTTTATCAGCGTTGTGTGTATGAACTGTTTGGGGTCAAGGTAACGACCACGTCTGCAATTTTCTGAATACTCACTGTAGGTGTGCAGATGTGTGAAGTCTCCAGCAAGCTTTGCTTCTATCCTTTAGTTAGGTAAGTGGTATTGGGTTCATGACTGATAGCTCTTCCAGGATCAACCTGATATCCAATTCCCAAGAAGTGGGCCAATATGGAGCTGACGTTCGTACGCCCGGGGCTTTATAGCTGACGATGCGTTTGGATAATTGTCTTTACGTTTGACCCAGGAACTCCAGTTCACGGAAGTAGGAGAATACTCAATCATTGGATCGGTCAGCATAGGCAGCTTATCCTTGAATGTTTCGGCATTGTAAGGCTGTGTCACCAGGTGGATCAGTCTTCTGGATAGAATATCTTCCGACTAATAGCCAGTAAAGGGAATAGTCTTAGCAAAGGCAGCTTCCTGTCGGCAGTCAGTACGGATGTTTTGTGTTGACCTTCTCTTGCGTGACATTCCACACTCGGCAAGTAGCTACTTTCCAGTGGACTCTCATCTTTTGAGGACTGATTCTTTTCTCTCTGTTAGCAGCACATAGTCTATGTTATCTTCCATGTTAATAAACATCGCTTGAGCATCACATCTGAGAAGATCAAAATACCATTATTTTCTTTCTCTGTCGTAAACTGAACTGTGGTTGATGCATTAAGTGTTGTATTCATGTTCAGCTTACTCAGTGTTAGACGTGTCACCTACGTAGCAGTCACATCACTTATTATTGACTGTTGTTGATGCTTTCTTCGGGTAATCCTTAGGGCAATCCCACTGATTCCTATCTGTACCGCTTCTCACTGAACGGAAAGAGCATGTTGAATGTACAACATAGCAGCAGCAGTTCATGTATATCATCACGTGGTCTACCGGTATCAGTGTTCTGCCGGCTGATGTATTCAAGCCTGTAGCCGATAGTCTCCATTCAATATTGATGCAACGTAAGACTACAAAGGTCATGTCTCGATTACCACCGTATGTATTAAACGAATAAAAGCAACCTTTTTAAAAATCTCGTTTGGTCACATGAATGTGTTTGTTCAACCTCACAATGCGTATTAAGGAAAAATATGTGCAGACGTTGTTGTGACCTTGGCCCCAAACAGCTCATACACACTACGGTAGTTGACAGGCGAACGGGACACACATGATCACGACAAGCTGATAAAACCCTAGGCTTTCGATCATTCTATGGATGGATCCCTCATTCTATCACATGAGGTGAAGGTTGTCTTTCAGAACTTTCATAGTGCCGCCCAACTGCTTGTTTTTCAGTACTTTGCAGTTGTAAAAGTGACATGTGAATCTCTTGAAAGCGTAACGTTTGCTCACCGACTGTGGTTGGAAACAGATGCAATGGTTGTGTACTCTTCATGAATCAAAAGGAGGTTTTGAATGTGTCTTGGCGGGCTGTGAAGCACTTGTATAGACAAGTGATTTTCATGACGGCTGTTATTCTTTAATAGATAGCTTTCCTAGTGGTCAATAACCTGAATAGTCGTTTGTTTTGTTCTGGTTTTTGGTCAGGGTTGTCTGGACATTTCCCTTATTGGCTCTCATAAATCAAATATCCTGCTGAGTTAAAAGATCACTACTCTTTCAGCTGTGAGCAATGTCTGCGGTCAGACGGTTTGCTTATGGTGTTTCAGGAATACCCGCCCCCATCTCAGTGTGAATGGATGCACAAAAAATCACTCAGCTGTAGCACTCTTTCGGGACTATGCCACCAGAAGGAAGCTTGAGGGCTGGAATACTGCTGGGTTGCCCAAGCTTAAACAGGGAAAGCCGGGATATAGGGATCAGGTTCGAACCACGCACCTTCCGGTCAGTAAATTCGTGCTCTGGCTACTCTGTCGGTAGACTCATTTGTATGCCACCAGAAGCTTGAGGGCTGGAATACTGCTGGGTTGCCCAAGCTTAAACAGGGAAAGCCGGGATATAGGGATCAGGTTCGAACCACGCACCTTCCGGTCAGTAAATTCGTGCTCTGGCTACTCTGTCGGTAGACTCATTTGGTCTGCGGAGCCCTCGCAGGCCTAAGGGTCAATTACGTATAGGTTGTGGACCAGTTCTTTGTCCTTAAGGCATTCAAAACAGGTTCACCATAAGGTGGTACAGAAGAAACCTTTAGACTATAGTGACAAAAGTGGTTTGGAATGAACTTCTCCGAGCATCTGTTCTCACGCTGGACGGTAACAATTTTCATGCATGTAAATAACCCATCCTGTGAGCAATGTTAATTAGAAATCATATTAGCACTAGAGTTCATTTTGTGTGCTTATTCATCACAAGATGTTTAAAATGGTATGCTTGTGGTGACTCTTAGGTCGTTTGCATTTAGTGGGATTAAAGTGAAACGAATGTAGCTTCGGAGATGGCTCAAGTGGTTAGAGCGCGAATTAACCGACCGGAGGTTCCGTGGCTCGAACCCGATCTTTGTCTCTCGACTTCCCCCGTCTAGGCTTGGGCAACCTGGCAGCCTCCCAGCCCTTGTACTCTCTAGTAGCGTGGCAGTTAAGCCCCAAAAGGGTGCTACAGCTGAACGATTTATTTTTTCTCAGAGAATCAGTTAGGTGTTTCTGCGTGGGGAATAGGCTTAAAATCGTGATCCGATGTCCCCAGATGCAGTGACGAAATTAGCAATAGAACAAGTAATGTCCACGGAAATAGTAGGTAATTCGGTTGTTCGACAAGTTACCACTTATCCAACGATACCACAACCGCGAAATTTCGTACAGTCATTTCAACTCTAAGATATGTTGTTCAGTTTGAAGAGGGACTGACGACCGTACACTGCCACCTGTCATCGTATTACGAGAAATACAAGACTTTGAAAAATTGCATACTGTCCAGTCTGTCTGGCTTTACCGTAGCTTGATCGCTGCAGCGCGCCATCGCTCTGTCTGTATTGGCCGAACCTCAAGGCCAGCTCAGTACGGAAGTGTTTGACGTACTCATATCTCTGCAAGTTGCCTACCACCTTGGTAAAGTCAGAGGCTGTTCTTACCCGGAGGACTCAAAGTAAGACGGACTCGACGGTGGGCCTTTGATCAATATACGACAAGATCAACAGCATACTGCGGATGCAGAAGAAATTTACATGTTACATAGACGCGGGCTTATTTCTGCTGCGTTTTGCCCTGATAGGGCCATACCTTTTATGATTTTGGAGTACCAATCGAGATTTTATCCCACAAGTGAAGTCAGTCGATGTCCGCAAAGCCGAGAGGCCTTGTACGGCGGTTTCATTACTGAGCATCAGCAGCGTGCGTCTGTTGAAGCTCCGAGAAGGTTCACATCTGCGATCTCCCCGCATTTAACCCTTCGGGTACAAGCCGCTGATCAGCAGTTTGATTAGCCTTCACTTAGGCACGGGGCTCGAGATAACCCAGCTGTTAAAGCTTGAAATTAACCGGAATGTCCGTGGTTCGACTCCAGTCAAGGCATCTCGGCAGCTCATATCTAAGGTTGGGGAGTGGCTGAACAAAACTTATGAGGCGGCCCGACAGAGAATCGCCAGGCTAGAATCAGTGTCCAACCTGTGGCACAAATCCTGAACGTTGCAGCTTCTCCGAAGCTCTATATGGGACATTCTTTAGGTTTATACTTAAGCGTTTTATGGGAAACGCTGGGATATATTAGCTTGATAAAGTAGCGTTTTCCTACACTAGAACCCCCTTACAATGGCATCCAACTGGTGATAGCCGTATAGGGTTTATGTGTGTGCTAAATTTTGTTTCACTTCATACGCTTTGCTAACCACGTAGCCTACAAATACCAATATAGCGAACAGCGAGCAAATATACCCCTCAAAAGAGACCTGCTATGTTTATTTTCCATCTACCTGGTATGCAGTCGGATTTTCATGAATTTTGTGAGATATTATTGGGACTTTAATGAACAGTGGACCGAAACTTGTTCCGAACACCATATTTCATCATTTCCTAGGAGGGTTGATGCTATAATATAGTTTTGTTCGATGCAAGAATGACTCATTTGATGACATTTTACTTTTCAGTAGATACTGAATCCGAGGACTGAAGTTACCATTCGATGAAATTCAGAACTCCACAAAGAAAAAATGTCTTACGTATGTTGTGAACGGAACTCAAATATTACAGGGTTATAAAGGGATAAAATCTGGATTCCCATAAAGAGCAAAAGACTTCCCGAATGTAAATTGGATTTTCCTGTTCCGGTGGTATTCTTTTCTAGATGTTGGTGCATGGGGAGTGGGACAAACGAACCTTCAAATCGCCTTCTTGGAATTAACCCTGAGTTTTACGAATTAGTTTTTAGTGATGCTTGATTTTGGTGAGGCCACCAGATCCTCTTATCTTCTAAAACCGTCTTACTGCACTGCAAGGTGGAGCGGCATGCAGGACCGTGATATTTCACCCTTCGATGTTTGGTTAGAATTTCAGGAATCTTTGAATCCGTGTAGCAATGTGAGAGTCCGTTCCTTTCAACTAAACAAATTGGCTACCTTAAGCCTACGTTTTCCCACGACTTTCAGGGAGGTGGACTGTAGTCAACCAACCAGCACTGCTTCTCCGGTCAAAATTGATGAAAAAGTTGCCTCTTGCGATATGCTGACGGATAGCGACCGTGCTCTACTAGCTAGACTTTGGTCACAAGTGGACGCTCTGAGTGAAAGTGATCAGTCACACGCTCCTCCACAAAAGCCACCCCATCCACATGACACTCAGCCCGATCCTACAGCTACCCGGAGCTCTTCCACTCGGCGTCGTTCCCATTTGATCAACGATCCAGGGCTATCATCTTACTTGGCATCGCTAGCTAGCGCCATCCTTCCCCCGATTCTGGAATCAACACCCTTTTCTACATCACCCAACGACTCTGTCCCAGAAAGCCCGCTGCCACCACCCCCACCGCCTCCGAAGCGTTCCGTGAGCAGCCACTGGTGAGTGTTGCCTTATCTATGCTTCCGATACAACCACAATAATGTCTTTTTTGCACGATAACCAATCTTCATATTGATAACTACGACGACTTGGCCACATGCTGGCGAACATGTGGTCCACAAGCTGATTCTCCTCCCTTGTGTTACTGGCTTGTGAGGAGGTCTGTAACTGTGACTCAGCTCGAAACCATTTTCATCTCGTTTTTTGCAGCTCAGGTGCACGTTCTCTGATTGAATATCCTTTCACAAATATCTCTGAGAACATAGTACGCTCTTGGGAGCAGCTTACCCGAGACGATATCGTGAACTCTCTTGTTAGTGAGGCTGTCTGGGGTATATTTCATTAAGATGACACCTGTGTATCGTAAAAAGTGGATATCTCAACTTGTAACGACTGGGTTAACTAATCGGTTTTGGCCCAGGTCTGTTGCCATAGGCGCCCGCCTGACGTTGCTCACGGGTAATGTTGACTGAGTCGGAGAATGCTGAGCTTGACAAGTCTTGCTGCTGTCCCGTGTAACTGCTACACGAGTGTGCGTAGTTCGAAGCTTACGACAAAAGACTGGTGCCTCTACACCCTCTCAGATTTAGGAACTGTGGATAAATGCTGATCTGAGCCTAAAGTAGTCCGGTTGTGTTCAAACAGGTTGTCTACTTTTTGCCTTTTGTTCATATTGAAAGGTTTCAAAAGACAACATGCCGTTCATTTAGGAATATCATAATATGGCTTTCCTAACAGCCTTCAGAAGTAGAAGAAAACGGAATGTACAACGAGTGATAAAATATTATCTGGTAACCGTATGAAAAGTACGTATGGTTGGATGAGAACAGGTTTCATTGAATTGTTGCCACCGTTCAACTATCATTTAAAACCTATTCTGTATTGTATCTTCGTCTTATTTATTTATTTATCCCTTACTTATCTCTTCGACCACATTCAAAGTGTGATTATGGCGGGAGTGTACGCTCGAAGGCGTTTGGTGTAATTACTCCGGACCTGTTACAATAATTGCAGTCCCTCAAAACTGACTGGGCAACCCTCGAGTAAGGCGTGGCGAGCAGTCGCTGGATCGCTATCCGATCTTTTCAATAGAGTTTCACTGCGTTTTCGCTTTTGCAATAGAGCATGGTTGCGTAGCCAGTTTGGCTAGACTTTACGGTGTTGTTGCTTTCGTAATTAGAGACTGTTTCATGTATTTTGCTACTTTTTGGGTTGCGCAGTTTGTTTAATCTACTAACGGACGCGAAGAAACAGCTGGTCTACGGATTTTTGGCAATCCCTGGTGTCCTGGTTGATGTGCCTGTATGGAAATTTCAAATCTAACTTTAATTGCAACCGTTTCTTTCCCCATCATTAATTGATAACTCAATTCTGCTTTCCTCTTGTTAAACGGACCAACGAACCCGGAATTCAGAAGCTTAATAGTCTTAGGAAGCAACGCTGAACTGAATGGAACCTTGGACCTGGAAAAACTTAGTAAGAAAAAATCTGAAGCAAGATTCCACTGCCTATGGCACCCAAACCAACAAAAGAAACATGATAGTCATCCTAAATCAAAAGTTTGTGACACCAAGTTCTCGAACATCTGACCGTTGGATTTTGCACACAAATCTGCCAAATCTACCTAACGAGAATAAAGTGAAATTGAGCCAAACTACTTGTTTGCTGTAAAAGGTTGCAACTGCGGTTTGGTCTGAAATTACTTTAAAGTCAAATCAACCATGACACCCAGGGATTATCGAAAATCTGTAAACTAGCTGTTTCCTTGCGCCTGTGAATGGATTAAACATGCTATGTAACCCAGATTTTGTCAAAATACCTGATACATTCTCTAATTATGAAGGCAACAGCATCGTAAGGTCTAGCCATACTGGCTACGTAACCGTGTTCTATTGTAAGGGCAAAACCTCAAAGTGAAATCCTACTGAAACGGACGGATGGTGACCCAGCGACTGCTTGCCACATTGTATTTGAGGGTCAACGAGTCAGCTGTGAAGCACTGGAAGTACCGCAACAGGTCCGGAGCAATGTCACGGATCGCCTTTGTGTGGAAACTCAACAGACAAAGTTTTCACAGGCATTTAGAATTGATGTACCTGCGCCTGAATCAAACTGGAAATCAAATATATCAGTCCTGTTGATGTTATCCAAAATAATTCGTTCGACAACTATTCGGGTTGCTTTGTCCGTAGCGAGGGTGATAAAAGCCGCACTTTGGTATTTCGTAGATTCTTCAACAGCCATACAAGCTGTGCCATCCACTGTTCGGCCAATACTTGAGAAGTTTACAAAGACAAGTGTAATTGATCAGATCTTTGGTTCTTGTGTTTTCAGTGCCGGTGTTTCCGATGGGACGGAAATCACGCATCACGCAGTAAATGTTGCTGCTGACTCCCTCGAAATTCCAGTCAAGAAGTCCCAGAATCCGTCTCGATGGTCCAGCGCGCTACCCGATAGACCTCCCGACCTACGGTCGGACCCGAGGAAAAACAGAAGCTTGTTTGTGTCGCATGATACGCCATCTACCACGAATCGTCCATTGCCTGGAACACCCGTAAGCCCCGCATCAAGCCTCAGTTCATTGGGTCCCACACCACAGGTATCTGCTGTTCTCCGTTATCGCCCTGTTGGCACCAAGAAAAAAGACACCGAATTTCGTTTCCATAACCCCATATTATTGACTTGCGTTCCTTGTTTAACAAGTCTGTTGGCCAGTCAGTCGCGAGGTCCGGACACACGTACATTGTACTCTTTCGGAAACTTGGGATTAACTTCAGCTTATGGAGTAGAAGCAAGTGCCTCCGATTCCGGAAGAATCTCTACCGTGAGATGCCGTTATAACGAAATAATTATTTCGAACCCTCGTTGAGGATAGTCTCACCTCGCGGGACTATTTGTTTAATCCAGCATCAAGTTACTAGGTTGCTGAAGATCAAAAGCAATTAGAACCTTGTGGGTTTGTTTTCCGACAAGCTATTTGGTGTTCATTGATCGAGTTTTTTTCCTATTCTCAATCTAGCGCAACGGTCACAAAATTTTCCTGTTCACCACTGAAAGTTGCAGCCGCTGCATCAAAGTGAACGTCATGATTGTTGATGAGATAGGTAGCTTCGGTTCACGTTGCTTATGATTTCCAGTGGTTTTAACCTCGTCGTGCACAACCATTAGCATACCTTTACGCTCCATACCAGTCTCTAAAAACGCAATAATGATATCACCTGGATTGGTGTGAAACGTTTGTAGTCAGATTGCCCAGCTCGGAGAACAAACCAACGACCATCCATCCTACTTGTGCTACCAGCATCCCCTCAATAGCAAGTTCATATACAGGCCCGATAGCTGGAAACCTCAACTCACATTAGAGATGCGTCAGTTCATCGGAGACATGAATTTCCAGTTTTTTTTCTGCACAAGAACTAAAACGAATCGTGAGCGTTTTCTGCTTCTTATTAGTACTGTGTTTAAAAGAAATGATCTTCGTTGTGACGGTTTGCGCTTCTCCGTCGCTATGTGGCCCCATAGCCACTAATTTTCGATCACGAGACTGGCATATACAAGATAGTTAAGATCATGCTCTCGTCTGATATCCACTGTCATTAAATTTGTCCGATGCATCCAGTAAATCAGCGCCCCATGTAGCAGTAGCAACAACGATAAAGCCACTAAAGTCTGCTGTGGAATTTGAAATAGAAACTTCACCTGAGGATATCGATCGTAGCGGGAATGAGGTCATCGCATCTATGCATGACCGTGAGAAGTAACTTTGTGGTCTTTCCGATCGCGTACACCGTTGAGTTTCGGAACATTTGAGTTTGGTCCTCAGTGGAAAAGGCCACGTCCTGCCAACCGCAGAGCACGATTCAGTTACACTTTTGGTCAGACGTCAGTTCGAACGAGACACGTGCAAGAACAGTGGCTCATTGGAGCCATGCAGTGTAAGTCATGGAAGTGGCTAGTACAGTCGGAAATACACTGGAACTATTCAATCTTATTCTCCAAATATAATCAGGAAACTCTCTGTTAGTGCGTGGATCGAGTATGTTTTTGGGATTCCAGTGCATAATAACACAGTATCTAACTTAGTGGGAAAACTATTATCATCATCCATGTAGTTGGTGCTCTACTTTCGTGCAGTTTTCTCTCATTGGACTCACTTCAAAGGAGCTGTGCTCTATCACTTTAGTTCGACTCTCAGTTTCTGGGTGCCAGTGTGCATTTTCTCCTTTTGAACTCCGTTAAGCTGCTGGGTCAGAGGAGCTTCCACCAAAGCTGCTCAAAGGCAGTGAGGAATTTCTAGTTTCCACTTTGTCTAAGTTATCTGAATGCATTTGAGAGTATGATCTTCCATAGGACTGGAGCTATTCGGCTGCAATGTTCGGCATACTAATTTTGGTTCTTCTCAATAACCTGAGACTGATCTGTCAGATAATTTTGCGTTACTTGATGCGTCAAAGGGCGTATTGGTGTCATGGGGGACATATATCAAGCTAGAGTACTGGCTGAAATTTTTAGGTTGCCGATGAGTGAGTATGAGTAGTATGCCCGGCAGATTTATATTTGCATCTTTACAACCGGTGGATTTTTCGATTTCACTTTGGTCTTACGGACCAGTTTGTTTGAACACGTGGAATGTTTTTATGATCAACTTTATGTTTTCCAGTGTCGCTAACATAGTTAGAGAGGTCCTTGCAACTTTCAACTAACCTTTCACGTTTTTGCCAGATTACTCACTGTCCATTGCGTTCTCACTGCACTGCATTGCACTATCCGTTCAGTTTGTTCCCGGGTTCCCATATTTTTCCTTGTTATTTTTTTTCGAGGCGCCTTTCTACACGAAGAGCGTCACCTCTGTAATCCCAACGCAATTGTCCGGTATTCCTAATCCTTTGGACGACCACCATATGCAAGAGAATATTGCAGCGGTTGCCATGCGGCTGAACAGTGCCAATACCAAAACAGAGAAACCAGAGGTGTGTAGTTTGTACTTACCTATCTGTTTGCCTTGCACGCCTGATGCGTTTTGGGCTATTGCTAAGGCCTCTGGTGCTTACTGTATAGTCATAAGTCCACCCGGTTGCTTTAGTTCCCCACTGTATGATATTGTCGACGTTTATGAATAACACCATTTTACCTATTGTGCACTCAGGAATTCGGCGCTGATTTTCTCGCAGATTCCAATGAGGATGCAGACCTGTTTCGACTGCAGCTGGAATAGCATTAGTTTACTGGTTTCAGTTGTGGATTCGGATGTCGCTTGGTGTTTGTGACATCCAGCTGTAGTTCCGGGCTTCATTCACAAGCGCTCACAACCATGTTGGTGTTTTCTTGAAACCAATGTGGATGGCTATTTTTTCATTAACTTTTATATGTCCCGGTAGTTTGCGATGATACGAGTGGTTTTCAAAAACAGCCATTCAATACCAAGCTTTGGATACGGTCTGCGCTGTTATACAGTGGACTTCTCTCTACCTAGCCCACTGCTTAATCAGTGCAATGATTCATTTCATATGGAGGAAGTTCACGGGTGCCTTATTTTTGTACATTGGCTCAACTTGTCGAAATAAGGGTCCACAGTCTGAGACTGGAATTGTTCTCACCAACCCGTGAAAATAAGTTCAAAGGTTGATGAAACACGATTACACTTCAGCGACTGCACGATTGCATACTAAGAGTGAAGCAGCTGAACTTGTCGTAGTAGCGTGGGGTAGAAACCTGTGCCTGTTCCAATTTTCGATTAAAGTTGCCTGTGTTTTTGTCACTGATTTATAGACGAATTAAACTTTCGCAACGTTACTTACTAATGTTTGTTAGTTGGTAAGTCATGATCAAATTTCGGGCAAATGTGTTGAAGTTTCTTCAGTAGTTAACTAAATCGTTTATGAAACTTATCTTAGTCGATGCTTTCGGTTGCATTGCCTGTTGATTCTGTTTGTGAATATGTCAATCAACAATTGAACTCTAACCGGAAAGGATTGACCATGACTTTCCATGCGACGGAGTACCTATTACCTCCCCAGAACTAATGATTGCCACGTATGCTGAATACGTTTGAGGAGGAATAAGTTAGCTACGTGGCTGTGAAATCTCCATGCTAGTGAACTGTATCCCTGCGGACAACCGCGGTCTGGCATGAACATCAACAATGTTGTGATATTCCCACCACTGATTCTTCACACCTTCACACGGACGCGTTTTTTATGTCACACGGAATATGCGTTTCCCCTTCAGACAGGTTCCAAGTATTGTTCTGGATTCTTTGACGTGAGAGTCCAGTAGGATTCGTGCAACGAGCATAGTGTCGATCAGGATTTTCTTCCCCTAATCTTTTCGAATGGCCATATGCTTTGCATTCAACAGATGCTCAATCCGTTTCTACCAGAAGCGAACGTAGCGTTTTTCCGTCTGCACTCGGCGTCGACAAATGGTGATGATCAAGCATCAGGTCAACAACGTCCACCGACTGGTATCACTTCGTGTTCGGCTGTCAAGGACACCGATGGTCTATTTTCTGGTAATCAACCTGTCTGTCATTCAGAAATCAAGACTAACATTGAGGATGATTCCGAGCTGATTGAAGCGAATGGGAAAAAGTATCGACGTTATTTTCAGCGACATGTAGTGATTGAGCGACACCGACTAAGACAGGTGCCTGTGTGTGTTCGTGTGCGCATGTTTGTGGGTGCGTGTCCGTGTTCTTGTTTCTTGTCCGTTATATTCACCGCTTGCGTTTCCGTGTGGTAACTGCAGTGGTACACTCAAATGTGCACGCTTTTTAACCATTTGTTGCATCTTAACTCTTCCGTTTTGACAAGTGCTTTTTGATTTCGCATTTTAGTTTCTCCTTAAGCTAAGGCGACGTCAGTCAGTAACTGTAGCGTGGTGTACACTTTGATAGGGAAATTCCGGCCAATCCCACTAGAATGCATTTGATGTAGACAACTTACCTCGTATCTTTACTACGATGCGGCAAAGTAACAGTTCACTCTTTTTGTAACGACGTTTTTGGAGGGTAGAAACATTCGTCTTTCCTTTCGGGTGACGAAATTTGGTTACTGGGTTGTATCCTCAGTTTTGGGTAATTTTTCACAAGGTAAACGGTGTCACTACAACGAGGTGTATCTAATCGAAGACCTTAGTTCTTTTTGTGAACCCGTTTGCTATCTTGGGGACTACGATCACCAGTTGATGTGATGGATTCACGAAACCAGTGGTGCCTTTATGCTTCATCAAACACCCTCGTTTCTTACAATCTACTACCCAGGAGTCTCCCCTGAAAACCAAATTGATTTGCAAATGAGTGTATTTCTCGAAGTCTACTACCTAGTTTTGCTTCTGATATCATCTCGCCAACATTCACTCATTCCATTTTTTTTGCCGAGTTCGAGACCATGCATTCTCATGCACCTAGTTCGTGCTTGAAAACTTGGACTGAACAGGATTGGACATTGTTCAGGCCCAAAGGCGGGGGATTATGTTTCTAGCACCTAGGTAGCATGAACAACACGATGTGAAGAGTTTGTTGAGGTAGTTTACGGCGTCGATTGTGACCATACATATAGGAACGTATGAAGCCGTGGGTTTTCTTTCACAGAATCATATTTTAACTGTACTATTTGAACTGTGCAACTAAGGACACCAATCGCTCAGCTATAATTCGCTTTTGGTGCCTCGCCGCCTGCCACTTGAAGGAAGAGCAAGGGGTGAGATGCTGTCAGGTCGCTCGAACGTGAACAGTTGAGGTACTGCAGTTGACTCCAAACGAAGAAACTTGCTACTGGTAATTTCGCTTATTAACAACTTCACTATCTCAATTTTGTTTGGATTATATGGTCAAAGTAGAATCGCGTGAAGTAAACTCCCAGGCGACTCTCAGAATGGTTATTGTAAAATATCGGCCTACAAACACATAGATCATAGCTCATGTAGGCAGCTCTTTTAACCGGTAACTTGCACTACATGTCCTCCGTGGTTTATTCAGTGCATCTTACCTTTTTAGTCACCACCAACCAAGTAGAAATTTTTCCAGTACTTGACCAGTATGTATGCCACCATTCATTCTTTTGAGTTATTTAGCGGTTCGTAGCCTAGACGAATGTGGCTTGAGATATTGTGATGGTGATAGACTGTGCATGCAACTTTTGTCATTCTGCTTCTTCAATAATATTATTCCACAAGAGATGAAACAGTTATCCATTTATGCTATACAATAGCACCATCTTTTTTTGGATCTATACGTCTATAAGTGTCAATAGTAATCCGATAACCGCACTACAGTTGCAATCCTGTGACCAAATTGTTGTAGCTATTCCACCCACGGTCTTTTTACTAAACACTCGATGTATTGTAGGTTGTCGTCGCACCGTCTCTGCCCGACGGAACAGGACCTGACCTTAGTCGTGCTGTATTCGCCTCTGGCGTACCTAACGTGGACACTCCCAGTGTCCCTGCGCAGTCAAATTCACCCTGCTCTGAGCCACCGTCACCAACAGATGAAACGGATTCCTTGATCGGGCTTTCCGACACGAGGTCCCATAAATCTCTTCATAGTGTGAAGAATGAAACTTCGTTCGAGTCTTCCCGTGAAACCGATGATCATTCATCCGAGGTAGATGAAGAACCAAGTCCGATGAAACCACCGATACCTAACATTCCATCTCGTTCGGAGTCACTTCGTCCTTGTAAGCATGCTTCTCTTATTTTTCTTTCTACAACTGATTGTTTCCAGCATATATAATCAGCCGTCTGATTAGGACTTTATCGGTGTCGAATTTAGATTTTTCAGCTAGTCGCCATGTCGTTAAATTTGACATCTTTCATCACTGCCAGTTTGATTGAACCTGATACATCCGGGAATTATCTCTTATGGACGAAAACTGGCACCAGTTCTCTTTAAAAACACTGACGAAAACGATGAAAGTTGTACAGATATTCTATTGGTTATGTGGTTAGAAACTCAGCTACCCGCTATTCAGGGAGCTAAAAGTGATCGAAATCCAATTTCTTCATTGATGCTTTTCTAGGTCATGGTCACTACCGTTGACCCGTATACATTCATCATCATTAGCATGCAGTGAACATTCCATGGATCTAGGCAAGGGAGACTAATGGACTCGGACTATGCAGTCACTTTTTTCGATTGACGGTTGTGTGTCTGAACGAAGCACCTTAAACAGAATTCCCGAGGTGATCCGATATTTCGGTATGTGTTTTCCATCTTCACGGTACTTCAGGAAAATTCAAAGTGGAGAACCTTAATTTGTTGGTCGGCGCACATACTGCATACATACGTACCCACATATTGCTGCATACTCCGTAACAGATGAAGTCAACGTGCTTATAACCAAACTGTGACTGGCGATTACCAGCTGCGTCATTTGTGGTGTTGGGGACGGATTCGCTGTAACCAAAGGACTCGGTATACAAGGCAACTGTTAGACGATCTTTACAGTTGGGAGACTTGGACCCACCTATCCGAGGATCCCAAATGTCTTCGGATGTTTGATCACTGGTTTCGACGTTGCATAGCATAAGCAGCTGGCTTCAGCCCGTGAGCAAAGAATCAGAGTCGCTAAAACGGCAGGTTGAGCTTACCAAGTTAGGATGACTGGAGCTTGTGCTACGGTGCGCGTTGAACTACCTTCCACCAAGTAGAGTTCTCTATTCTTTTCGTAGCTACTGTGATTTCGCTTTTGGTAGGGCACAATCCTTGATATTACGATGTTAAATGAAATCTGCTACAGTCAGACAGTGCTGTGAAATCTTCGCGCCTTCTTTGTTAGTGTTCTGCACGTGTCTGGAGGCCCTGCAGAACATGACACGCAAATGGTCCTGGTGGCTCACGTGCTGTGATTTCCGAACCCACTACCTAGTAAAGTTAGCCTGTCGTTGTACGCTGGGTTTCTGTCGAGTGAGGTTCGCAAACGACGTTGGTTCGATCTCGCTAATGGCACCTCACTTCGACAAGAGGCTCAAGTTTGTTTATGTTAGTAGTGCTCCAAGGTGTAGGTACTTTATTCTTGACAGTTTTGACAGTTTCTCCTGAGGATATAGGACTTTTTCACATGAAGTCCCCATCCTTCCCTCTGCTCTCTGCGGTTTACCAAGACTTTCTTCCTCACAGACTTTCCTCACAGTTGTATGGCAGTTACGCCCCAGTATGTCTCACTGATGATTAACTATTTCTAACTAGAATAGTGCTAACAGCTGTCACTGATCACTAGTCATCTCAGACCGCATCTCTTCATCTTGTGCCACACTTATGCATACTCTGTAACACCTACTGTTCATATCTCGGTTTTTCCACAGTGACTCAGTATATGTTTCAGTTTGGGTTAACAGAAACGGACCCGGAAGCGGATAGACGCCTATCTGTGAATTTGACAAATTTTTTCCGATCCAGTTGGGACATTCAGGAATCAGCGGAGGGACCCCATCAACGGTTGAAAAAAATGTCGTACGTACAAACTTACGCGCAGCCGACACCGGATGGTGATGTACATCGCTCTACCAGCGTTCAGCACACGTGTAGTGTTCGACTAGTAAGTGGTTATTTCCTTGCGTTTAGTGCTCATCACTCTAGTGAACATCAGATTTTTATATTCTTGTAAAAATGTTCTGGTGGGGAAGCGCCTATTACCCGCATCATGGCATTGCCTCTGTCCCGTACACTCCTGACGGCGCCCCCCTCACCACCCGCTGGAGCGCCCGCCTTCACTAGGTCCTGTCAACTTCCTCTCACGATCCTTTTAGAACTAGTTTCCGGGGTTTGTCGTTATACAAGCTGAAACAGACTGTTCTGTGCCTAACTGCTTACTGTCGCTCTTTTAAAATTAAACAGTGGACCCAAGTTCCACATCGAGGTAGATAAACATCTACAGAGGCTTGTCTGTTTACGATGTCCTCCAACCCTTGGGCCATGGATTTCGAATGGTTCCGCTAACGGTTGCTCTTGAGAGGTTTCATTACGTGTTCTGTTTATGTAAAAGCTTCATTCGCTGAAACCCTTTACCTTATTTTTCAGTCTTACATTCCTCGGTTTCATCAGACGTAGTTCCCTGTGGGTGACCATAATATTTGAAATTTTTTGGTGATATCACCGCCATTTGCAGGCTATGTAGTGTCCTGGTAGGTGGGCCGCTTTGAGGAGTCTTGCGAAAATTCCAAATCGGTTTCTTCTATATCGCACTGTAAAGGAATATCTTTGTCGCAGATACGAACTTTCACGGCATGACTAGTTGTCTCTTCTGCGCCTTGCCGTCTAGGATATGGGTCTACGACCCCATCAGTGTGATTAGCTTGAAACATTAGCTTGGAATGCCAACGGCATTCGTGTCCTCAATTTCCGTCCAGTTTACTTGAACAAGTTTTGCTGCCATGGCGCCAGAGTGCTACTGTTCCGTCCTCCCCCCACATCGTCTTTCGCTAGAACACGATTTCTTTGAAACCAATTGACATAGTTAAACAACACCAAAGCGTCAGCCTCCGAAATGGTGATTACCCAATTGACATCAATTCTTCTGTGTTTTGTAGGCTTCCTGTTAACAGAATCGTCTTAATTTCATGGGGCAAACTCGGCTGCAACGTACAAATGCGTGCTCAGGTAGCACTCCATACCTATCATTAGTTTGGCCCAAATGAGAATAATCACTAGAGGGTTCCTTTACACATACTTATCTGAACTAGAACTCTGTCCTCTTAACAACTCAAACAGACCCAATCTGCTTGTTCATTAACGCCGAACTACCTTTGAGTGCGTCCACTAGGTTCTGAACATCGGGCGATGTGCACTGGATTGTCTTTGAATTTTCTTCAAGGTGAAGTTTGTTACCTTGCCTCTAAGCGTAGGTGTTGTTAACTCTTTAAATGATGTTTCTAGCTTGCCGCGAACTACCAGACATCAGTGTATTCTATTTTATGGTTTAGAACGGCTTTCCAATTATATGGGTCTATTTTTCAACACTTAATGGGACCAGTCAACTTTAAACGGACACGTAGACAATGGAAACACTTTCATTCATACAACAGTGTAGTAAAGCTAATTTATTTTTCAACCGAATCCCAAGCCCACTTTTTCACGCAGTCCATGCTTGCCACTGTAAACTGCACATGATTTCTTTTCCCTTATATACTGGCTTTTAAGAATCACTGCACTGCGGTTTTAGCACTTTATGCGTTTATTTTCAATTTGTACTCTTCAGGTTGGTGGTTTAGAAGCCCTCAGAGACGTAAGTCACCGTAGATATTTTCGAATATCTCTTTTCTGTATCCTCGTCTAGTTTTATTCTTCTAACGGAGGTGCAAACTGGTTGCGTTCCTCACGGTTTATGGTACGGAAGGAGGCGGCCTTTCTCTTCTTATGTTACTCCTGTCTTGACTTGGTGTCAAGACAGCAAAATTATTTTGATCCAATTCTCGGTTTGTTCATTTTGCTTGAATAGTTTGAGGAAGTTCTCATTGTTTGCCCATGATTTTGCTGTTGGGGTACTATGGTGATATCAGTTACTGTTCAGTAAGAGCATAGGGACAGTAGATGTCTATCACCGAGTTAGTTCAACGCATTAACTGCGTTGAAGGTGGACGTTCATAGCTCGTAATCCAGTCTTTTCCACGTAACAGTTGTGTTGGTAATGTATGGGTTCGAACGGTGATATCATATCATATCATAATGGACGGCCTCGCATCACAAAATTGTTATGGTACGCAAAGCGTGTTGTGATACCAGGGACTACCGTCAAACAGGTCACATTGTGCATGTGGACTTCAGCAAACCATTCAAACGTATGGACTAAGCTATGTTAATGCAAGGGCTTCGGAAAGCAGGGAGGACCACTCTATGAGTAGACGAAAGCACTCATGAGCCAAGGGTACCGGAAGAAGAGAATTGGGAACGTCCGCTCGCAAGCAGAGCTGTTTCCAGAGGAGTCCTGGAAGCGGCCGTAATCCGCTCACTACTGTCCGTAACCTATTTTGATTCGCCGCCACTCCAGCTCAGCAGATCATGCTCGAACTATGGATGGTGGTGACAAGGAGGAACAAAAACCAAAGCCCGATCGGACAGTAGAGACAAACGACCAACCAAGACCAAAAAAAGTCAGGCATATGCGGATCGGTTCGACGATCAGGAATGACACATAGCATAGGACGTAGACTTATTCCACTAATGTGGAGTGTACGGAGATGAACACGGGACGGAAATTGAAAGAATCAATTTGTTGACAATTCTGTCTGGCCAGAGATAATACCGGATCTTTTTGGGAACTTGGGTTACTAAATAAATTCATGGTATGAGTCCATTTCCGGCCAATCACCTCGAGCGAAGTGTGGTGGCTAAGGGCGATTCAATACTGGAAAAATTTGGACTGAAGGGGGTTTCTCCGTGGAGAATCTTCGCACCATCTTGCCCCTAAACACACCTTCTATGGTGACCTCATTGGAACCACGAATTATACTGACTGCCGACAAAACACAATAAAGGATGAGCAGCCTTCTCAGCAAAGGTTAAAATGAACCATCATTGGAAGATCGGTTATTAGTCAAAGCTTAAGATGCTCGTGATGCTGTAAGCCCATAGAAGGTAATTAATGTAAGATGAGATTGAGCCTCAGAAACTAGACAAACCATAATAAAACACTGACGTACAAGGGTTGAGAACTGCAATGTATTGAACAACGCCTGTCCGCGGCAACGTGTGCTACCATCAATGAGGTTGGATCCAGGTGTTACTCGCGCCAGATTGTCCACAGAAGAGACTGAGTTGATCCAGTCAAGGAAAGCCACGTAGGCATCGTGAAAATCAGATAGCTTTTCCATTGCAGGTCGGCTAAAACCAAGGTGGAACACACGTTTACTGGTATCGTAATTAACGTCGGGAAGCCCAAAACACAAACACTGAGGATATACGAAAACGAAATTGGGTAGGTTTGGGATGGAGCAACTTACTAGTTCGTGGAAACCGATGCACTCCCTGCAGTGAGGAGAAACGGTTGAATACAAGCTGCGCCAGAGGCTACGTGACGACGAACGAGGCTGAGGCATTCGGTCATCCGATTAACCCACTTGGTGTGGTCGGAAACGGTAACGGTGACGACCAGCTGTGAGGCTAAGGCCGACAGATCAGTGATCAAATTAGCCTGTATCTTCGGGATATCGATGGAAGGCTGTTTGGGCAGGGAAGAAAAACGAAAGTACGGGGCTAATCTCTTTGGTATTTTACTTAGAATAGAAAGAAAAGAGCACATGAAGATCAAATCCATAAATTGGAACAATCGTACTTTCAGAAAAATGGATGGGGAAAGGTCAATCTCTCAAGGATGCTAAGGAGATAGCACAGAGTGGTTTTCATAGGAATCCAACCAAAAGGACACCTACCGTTCAGCTAACGGACACGCTGTTGGGGCCACCACAACAGTCTACTCAAAGAGCAGCCATCACAGGGAATGGACCGTTTTGGCATATGGGGAGTGGACTCACATCAGGCGTTGTGTATTTCATCCAACACCAGTGTACCCAAACATGGAAGATGAAAAATTGCGGTAACTAGCAGAACCGTTTGTTCGACAAACTAGCCCGTCTTCTTTAAATGAGCTGGTTTCTTCAAATTAACCCAGTTCAACTCACACTGAATCTCCCCGACCTTCAACTGAAATTATGGATGTTACTTGGAATTGAACTTATCAGTTATTCAATGAGCTGAGAAGCTTTTGTCCACAGTTTTGTAGATTTTACTTGTTCAGTATACATCTCCAAAACAACGTTTCAGACTTTATTCAACTCGAAATCTGTTTTACTAAAATCGATGTCCTAATCCGGAAATAGCATGTTCTGGTGACTGAAGCCGGCGAAATCCTTCATGATTAGCCGCAAATTTAGAGCATGCCTCTATCGTAGGTTTAAATAGTTCCAAGATCACAATTACGATACCATGCGCTGAAACAAGTGTTTCACGCAGCATCCGTGGAAAAGCACACCACTAAGACTTTGATTGTCTAGTCGCAAACTATACGCGCACCGAAAATTTATCCAGACCTAACTTGAATCCTCTATCCAGCAGAGGTAGATACTCCACACACCAAAACTGATACGTGAAAGACGAACAAGCCACCGAAAGAACGGGTATTGGGATGGCCAAATTCAAATATTGTCACGCAGAAACAATATCTTTGTAATTTCTAATCTGAGAAGACCGCTTATTCAAGTAAACCAGGTTTTGAACAACTTCATAACCCAAGTCGTCCAGAGTTATGCGTCTTTTCTAGTTTGCACAAGTATTATCAGAATACTTGCCTTACTTAAGAAGTAAAGTCACCCTCCACGAACTCGCGAATTCCCTACAGGTTTGGAACGGCCTATTCAGAGGGCCTCATCAGAATCCAGGAGGAGATGCCCTCAGTGGACTCTCTCAGGAGTGACATTTCTTCTTGACTCTGTTGGAAGTAAGAGATCCGGCACTATTTTCAGGACTTTTAGGATTAACTCCTCCCAAGTTTTGAGAACACTGAGATGAAGGCGAGTAAACAACGAACTTAGTGATTTAATTTCGAGCCCGGACAAAAACAACAACGAGCTCATCCACAAACGACCTGAACTTGCATTTTGGAAGTGATGTAAACACGTCGAACTACTGGCGCAAAAGAAAGCAAATCGATCAGAGGGAAGTCGAAAAAGGACTATTCGTGTCCAGCTAAAAGTTAGGATTTTAGAGGGTACAACAGAGATACACTTAATCATGATGAAATAAGTTGACTGTATCGAAACGTGGGTAAATGAAACTATGGTGCGAAAGTTACAGCCATAACGACGTCCTAAAAGTAAACGTAGACCTGAATCTCAAAAATGGAAGACTTCCAATGCTCGATTGACGGGCTAGCCCTTGGGGATGGAAGAAAATTTTGTTGTCGACTGTCATAGTGTACAGCATTATTGACAAAACTGTCCTTCCTCCCTAAGCATACGACGGCTGAGCTGCAGCCGCTGAGGGGCAAGTAATTGAGAATTTGAAGACAAAGTACGGGGAGAACATTTGACGACCACCTGGACAACACATGGAGCCCAAGAGAGTTAAGTGGCTCCGGCTATTGACCGGAAGATCCGTGGTTCGAACACAACCTCGGCATCTCGACTTGTTCAGTC
Organism: Opisthorchis viverrini; assembly: GCF_000715545.1. NCBI lineage: Eukaryota > Metazoa > Platyhelminthes > Trematoda > Opisthorchiida > Opisthorchiidae > Opisthorchis > Opisthorchis viverrini. The sequence goes on along the minus strand of NW_008751718.1, from coordinate 814,669 downwards.
TAGGTTCTTGCCGCAACTATTCCGAAACTACGATTTTCAGTGAGTGAAGTTAACAAGGCTATAACACTCCAACCATAATAGATTCTGGCGTCAGATGACGTGGTATGCAGGAAGATACTGCATATATTTTTCGAAAAACTGAAAAGTAAATGAAAACCGGTTTCTGTCCAGGAATGAGTAGAATATACTTATCTGGCCAAGAATTTACCCACAAAAAACTAATCACCATGCTTGACAGTGTTATACTATGATGCTAAATGTAACGTGTGAACCAGCAGGAAAGTGTGCAATGTGTTGAAGAGAACAAGTGCAGTTCGTGTAAACGCAGCACGAATGTAAAACGAAACGAGAACATACGAGGGGAACATTCTTCTTCCGACGAAAAATCTGACGTGGCCAAAATCCTTTTTTATCTTTCCCATGGGTCACCAGTTTGTGTGGGTCTGTCACTATGTCTTTCAGAGCGACATCGGCCGAAGGGATTCCCCCCTTAGTAATGTCCTGGTCTTTCTTTGGCATTGGATCCCACCAACTTCCACACCTGGCAACTGGAAAGTAACAAGTACGCAACTTAGTAGGATAGCAGTGACAGACTAATGACTCTTCTCATCAGTACAGACAGCAACACTAGTAAGAGAACACTGGTGCCTGAACGACGTACGATCCAATTCGCCATACTCATAGGATGAGAAAAACAATCGGAAAGGGGAATCCACCGCCATCATCATCATTGACAACGTGACAAGTGTTCAACACTGCTGCCTCGATTCCGTACAACCATGATTTATGTGAAAACCTCATTGGGAAAAGAATGAAAGTTGGTAGGAAAGGGACACAGTGCTACCTTCCTACATTCACTGCGCGTTGCATACACCTCCAGACACCCACTCGGGCAATCTGGAAAGAAACTAACAAGGACGCCACTGGCATCGATTTGCAGTCATATCTTGCAGTCTCTAACTAGGCACAGTGAGGATCACGCGGTCCCCATCCTGGAAGGCGAGTAGCACCGACAGCACCCAAGCGTTTTGTGATCTCCTTCATACTCCTCTTCCAAGTCAAGGGTTGGCCACCTCTCTTTTTACGCCACTCCGAATTGGGCATGGGAAACTGTACTCTCTTCGGCAAACGATGGTGCGGCATACGTAACACATGTCCCAACCAACGCAGCTTCAGGTGCTGGACAAATTCTTCAATGGAAGTACCCGTTACACAACCGAAAACACGCTTTCTAACTGCCTCGTTACGGATTCGGCGACACCAACCCACACGAGCTATGGTTCTGAGACAACGATTGTCGAACACCTGAAGAAGTCTCAGGTCCGCTGCTCGAACAGGCCAAGTCTCACAGCCATACAACAAAACAGCCCGTACTGTAGCTGCGATATCACAGTATCACGGTGATATGAACAATCGATCACCTGTATTCTAAGTGTTTTAGTCCAAATCGAAGACCACAGTGGTCTCAGAATACGGCGAATTCGGGACCGGTAAAGAAAGTGCTCATCGACTAACCCAATACCGCCGTACTACTGCATCGCTCCGTCCTAGAATGAATTCAGGAGCCGTCATCATTCTTGATCCCCTGGCGGAGCCTATGAAGTTGTTCATCGTCAGCAGCACCCATTGTTTTTTAAGATGTCAGCACGTAGAAATTTTTGGTTCTCCATCTCGAACAAAAATCGTCTGATCACGGGGCTTCTTCCGTATGACCTCTTTAATTGGTGGTATGATGGTTGAGAGCGCTCATTTCCACACATGAGCTTTATGGTCTACTACAATTAAACGTAATGTTTCTTTTGCCTAGAGTTTTTCAATCGGGCTGCCATAATGAAGACATCAAACAGCGAAAAATTGCAAACTCTTCGGTGTATTCCACTTCAGGATCTCCTTCGTTCCTGAATAGCTACTTTGGTGGCAATCAGTTTTAATACCGGTTGCGAGCGGTTTTCAGAACAGCGAAAATACGAATTCGAAAAGGGACCCGGTGCGACAATGATGCAAACCCTTATTCATAGTAAACATGTTTTAGGCGCTTAGGACGGATATACACTTGTCAAAGCGCGACGCCATCGGGCTTAGTCTATCTACCCACCCTTGAACTCTGGGGGTAGGGTACTACCTCGACAATGTACCTATGTCTGCGGTTAGATTTTTAGTCAGTACAATGTTCTTTTCGAAGTGAAGGTGGTATAAATTCATCACTTTCCTTTTTCTGATCAGTTGTACTTCATAGACTTCTGTTTCTGAGAGACAATGGACTATAGATTTCTGATCATTGAGCAAACGTTAGTACATCTCTTGGTGATGTACTCTCTGTCTTAGAGCAGCGTCAAATTGGTGGTATAGCTCACCTCTCATTCATCTGAACGCGCTTCTCTTCCTAGTCTGTGTGCCGTACAACTATGCCGTTTACTCGAAACCAATAGACTTTGAGAATATTTTGAATCGCAGATGCTTCAAGGTCATTCGGTTGCTGAGCGAGTCCAGAGCAGTATCTCTTTAAGCCCTCTTCTTTAGTGTTAATATGATGCCAAGCCTACCTCATCATTTCTTGTCCGGTGGATGTGTTGTCATGCAGTTCTTAACAAACTGAGGAACTGAGGTATTTGCTGGTCTAGTGGGCATGAAATGTTTCTACTTGAAGGATAAAACACCGACTGCAATTTCAGTGTCTTTGCGCAGCCTAAAAACAACAGGCAACCTGTGGGAATCGCCACTTAAGGAGCTACTTAGCATAGGATTACGGGCTTGGAGTGTGTGATTGGAGGTTAGTGGTGCTATGTAGTATCTAAATTAATGACTATGACTGCTGATGATGTGTTCGAAGCTGAACACCATAGTGTTCAACTAAAGGCCCGCTGGTGGCACGTACAGATCTCTAGTAATACGTGATATATGAACTCCTGGCGATTTTCAGCAAGGACGAGACAGTTGCATGGTGCATCTTGGTTCCACTTGCCAGACAAAGCTTTAATTAGATGAAGATAGTTTGAGAATGGGAACTGACTTGTACAATGAGTCTTTCCTTGACACTTGCGTAATCTTGAACACTCAGACCATAGTTGCATTCTCCCTCAAACTCTCGCGCAATTGAAGCTTAAATGATAATGTTTTTGTCTGCCTTTTTGCACCTTTCCCGTGTTTTCCTAGTCAATTTACAAGCTTATCCGAATGCGCCACACCTTCATTTTAGGGTGCTTCCGCTGGTGTCGCAAGTGAGACAGAGGATGACAGTAAAGTCCTTCAGCCAGATGATACTGGAGATCAAATGGAGGTTGCGCGTTCTGAAGATTTGCCCGAACCAGTCCAGATTTCAGAATCATTCAGCTCACTCCAGAAGACCCCGAAAGTGTAAGGTTTTGGATGTATCTTATGTACTCTCCCGTTAATCACTAGCTCTGGAGCAAACTGTTTCTTACATCGCGGATCAATCATGGTTATTATTTATCAGGCCCAAAGATCCCTATGTAAAACTATGCGTCCCGTTCACCAGGATAGCAGTTTGTTCAGGAAGCGTCCAAGACTGCTGTAGAGGTCACTCGTTGTACCACAGAGGAGATAAAGAGTCGAAAACAATCAAATTATCTCAACCTTTCATTTTGTGTATACAATAATTCTACTGAAATCTCAGATTTCTCACAAGTTTGTATTTATGAGCGCTTGATCTCACTCACGATTCCTCCAAACTAATCACCGTTAACCGGCTGGTCCCTCCAATCGCTTCTTCGAGAGTACGTGATGCTGGAGAAACCATACATCCTCTGGACAAACTACCACTACCAGTTTAAAAATCACTCTTGATCCTTTCGCTCTGATTGCACCTCTGTATCACTTCCTGAGTAAAGCTGGAAATACTGTTTAGTGGCTTTTGCATATATTTCTCATTCACTCGAAATAGCCCAGTGCTTAGGACGTGAACCACTGACGAGGAGTTCCGATGTTCGGATTTAACGGAAAAGCACAGAAGCTCCACGCCGATTAACTCTACATACCGTTGCTATGTAACGGTTACCCTTCCGATTGATTACTCCACCAAGCAATTCCAAATTGCCACCACATAATCAGCTATCCGCGCCATCATGGCATCTGTATCCGCCGCGCCACCCTGCCAGGTTGCAAAGTACGCATTTAGTGACACGAGGATATCTTCGCCCTGCTGCTGATACACAACAGCATGCTCTAAATTGGCTTTAGCTTACTGCACTGGAACCATATGAATCACTCGTAATTCGAAAGCAGTGCGATACGTCCGGATACGCGCCTGCATAGGTGGGATATCCGCACTCAGACTGGTATCCATAAATTGTGGAATCGGTATCCCGGATTAGGAAAGGTGCCGATGTGTGAGTGAGTATAGCCAAGTATCTTTGGGTGAGTATTTGTAACGGCTACCCTTCCGTTTAATTACTCCTCCAAGCAATTGCATGGAAAAGCATCTCACGAGATCGTACAACGGACTGCGGCAAATATTTCGACAAATATTTCGTCACTCCAAAGAAAACCATCTTGGAGGCACATCCGTACCTCCTAACATCAAAGCATCCCGTGGCCCAGCCGTAATACTGGCCTGATGCCGATCCCAAATATCTCCAAAACGGGCGACAGCAGCAAGAAGCTGATCGTAAAAACTAGGCAAATCGCACTCCATCGGATTGGGGTCAGCATGCTCTGTACCCGCCAACGGTCTATAGCAACCAACGTATCCAACAAGACCCTAATATCTCAAGAGATCTAAATACCTACCTTGTCCGCATCAAGTTCCCAATCGTAGCTTTCGTTTCGTGACAGTAGAGTTGTTTCACCTTGTCTGGTCATTTGGGTAGATGTCGCAAGTCAAGTCAATGGACTATAGGAAAAGATTGCGAGGTCGCTGCCGACATGGCCGACAACCAGGGAGCGCCCAAAATAGTGTCAATCATCACCTCACCGGCATGGATATTTTGCTCCCTTGTTAGTGGGCTGGGCTCGCTAAAAGCTGGGTTAACCAGCAGAATGGTGTGGTAAACATTTGTATAGTCGGCCTTAGATGTGCGCGGTATCACTTCGCTCATCTTGCTATAGATACGCTTTCCTCAGCTGACGAAGTGAACCCAACTGTTCACAGCGAATGGTGTGAACGTTGGGTAAAATCTTCAGAATTAGTATCGATCAGATATCTTCGTCGATTTTTCAGTCCGATAGACACGGTAGAACATGCACTAATTCATGCCGTTGACTGCTGGACGACGCACAACTTTGTGATTGTTTTGCAGCACGCAATTGTGGAGTAAAAATGCTTCCCTATACACCTTATTGTCGTCGTGTTCAACATAGTCTATTGAGCAGTTGGAGCTGCGGGATTCATAGTATTTGTACTCCCTCTGCCCTGGTTTATATATTCCTCCCTTTTGTTGTGAATGTTCTACCTAGTCCTTTCTAAGTGGAAGCACTGGACTCGAGTTTCGCCTTTATCGGAGATATTCAGCATTGCACGTCCTTGTTCCTACAGGGATCTTATCTCCGAACAGCTCGCTTGGGAGGCAAGCGTGTTGCCATCAGCTCACGCTGCACGGACCCGTACTTATCACGGCTAAGCAGGCCAGTGTGTTCTTTCAAATTCGTTCTTACTATGCTTGTACACTCCGAATCTCAGAGTGAATAAGGTGGCTTGTAACTGATGTGGCGACATGTACCAAACGAAATTAATGACTCTTTTTGCTTCCATCCGATCGTATCTCTAATCTATGTTTATTCCTAAAACGTGTTCGTTGATGAGTTTCAATTTTTCTGTTGGTTTCACACTCATGTATTCCTTATCAGTGATGCAACACGTCCCATCATTAGCCTTATTTCCTTGTGTGGTTTCAGGGTCGAAAGCACCCCAACTGAATTTCCCATTTGTCGCGAAATTCTCGGTCTGATAAAGGCAGACGAATATTTGGTCTGGACCGATTCGGAATCTGTGAGTATCTGCATCCCTCCTTAAAGAATTTTATACGCAGTGTACAACTGTAAAATTTCACGCCTCCTAGTTGAGTGCGTTTTACTCGCATTTTGGAATTGTTCCGTTGCGTTTACCTTGTGAATACCGATTTCCCGGCTGAGCAACCTACCTATGTTGCCTTCCAAATGGATTTCCGATGATCATTTGCATTTCTGTGATCTATCGGGTGGTAAAATTTTTTATGGTAATTTCATTTTTCAGAATTAATGTTGGGATCGCGTGCCAGGTTTCCCCCCAGTAGGTTTTCATGAGCGTTCGGTCAGATGGGAATAGGGTAAAAGTGAGTCGGGAAATCAAAAGTTGAATGCTACTTGGTGTGCTTCGTGACTCTTTCTTTTTTTGCAGTCCAGTCTCCTTAATTATCGGGCTCACTCCGAATGCCGGCTGCCAAGATTAGGATGATGCCAACGGCTTAGAGATGATGAGTCCGGATAATTGCACGGAAGCCTGGATTAAGTCTCATTTGGGTGGCTCATTTAGTCTGACACGTCTCTAAGTACGTAAATGGCTTTGACCGCGTATGCGTTAAGTTACTTGTCAGCAATTAGGTTTTTCGAGCTCCCCTCAGCTAGACATATTGGACCTGATTACTTTACTCCCAATGAAGGTGCGTGAACGTTCAGGAGTTTCGCGGTTGGGAAAAACCGTTTTTACTCGATTATGAAGCCTGCCATGGATTCCCTATAGCACATGCTTTCGTGCACTTGTTTTAGCGGTCAAACTTATGGTACATCAAGGTTGTGTCTCTATGACATACGCCGCAACTCTAAGTTGGATGAGATCTTTCTAAAGAAAACAAAGCTGGCATATTCGAGCTTTTCCATGTTTACAGCGATGTTCTATCAATGTTACTATATCGTCAAGGTGTATTTGTGTAGGAGTGCACAAGAATACTGCATAACTGCCAAGCAATTTAAGTAGGTATTGGTTGTAGGAAATCACAGCGAAACCTCGACCGTGATAAGACAATCGCCACGCGGCTTTTCTACCCCATAGGACCTGACCACTCCGCACTGAGAGGGAGACGAAGTGTGATTTGTATCAAACTGTTGTGAAAGTTTACTTCCACTGATTCTCTCCTGTTATTCAACCGAAAATTCGCCTCGTGACGTTCGACTGTACACGTAATAACATTGCTACAGTTGGATACTGTTGATGCATAGTACGAAAACGTGTCCCTCAGTTTTGTGTCATCTTTTATCTGCCTTCTTCGCTATTCCGAAGGAGGCAAAACGCCCATAAACTCTGTGGACAGTGATATATTCTAGAAGTGGAATAAAGTCTGTCTAACTAACCGCCAGACCTACGATTATCGTGTGGCGAATTTTATTTTGAGATATTTTTTTGAGAGACAACAACCCGAGGAATCTAAATTTCCCGCTCATACTCTGGCTTGGTACACTGGACCCGCAAGACTCGGTGACTTACTTGTCTGACAAATGCCCTTTGTGTGCGTCTCTATAGAGGCCTTTTTTGACCGGTTTCGTCAGTGAACGCTGTTGAAGGGTTTCTAGCCCTACACTGAGCTAACCACGATATGCTCTAAATGATATTTGATACTGCGAATACAACTGCCCGCATGTAATGAATACAGATCACAAGCGAACTTATTGGCTTGGTGAGCGATTATGGTCCAGCTACGAAGATAGTTCTTTCCCGCACAACAGTCAGTCTAGCGCGCGGCCTGTACATTGTTCTCATGAGGGAGTCTTCCTGAATCCACTCCTGGTCGTTATTTTCTTATCGGTCATATTAAGTTTTTCCTCCACGCCATTGGCAAATGCATTTTCCTGAATCGTTTTTCTCTGGCTGTCTTCAGGGTACGCTATCGATTTACTTACCAACTTTTGTCCTACACAGAATAACTATTACATTCTATCTCTTTCTGCACACCTTTCTTTCACATTCAGCACAAGGAAGTATCTGTGCATGCCGGCTCTATTGATGCACTTATTGTTTATTTGACCTCGTTTGGAAGTATGTCGCCATCATGTGAGTTTCCGCTTTCTTGAACACCAAGTCAACTTTTACTTGCACGAGCACACACAAAGGCGTTCACCCGGTCACCGTACACGTGAGCTGAACCTTTCTTCTTTGTCCGTAATGATTGTGGTTGCTTCTTACTGTTACTTGACAAACAATTATCATAAGGCTTGTCTTCGACTGAAAAACTCTAGATTCTGTCTTTTGGGGCTACGGGTGCTATCGCATAGTAGTGATATTGATTGCTCGTGATTGGTGAAACTGTGATGTTTCTCCTATCCATTCTTTGTTAGCGGTGGACTAACTGTAGCTTGGATAGTTTTTTTTTCATTTCACTTTCATGTACAGTTTCTGGCTGAATAGCATTCGTAGTTTGAAGTCTAGAACAGGCTAGTATGTCGAAATCGTTCCATAAATGGTCGATTCCTTATCGTCTAATTTTAGCACCAGTGTATTATTTTTGAGGCCGGCTTGGTTTTCCCAGCTTGTTGTCCACTCATACTTTCTGCTAGCGAACACACCAAATGTGGGAAGTTTTTTATCGGAGACGTTCCATGGTTAACCGAAGTTCTTTCTGAACTGGATGCGTGTCCTGAAGCTACGTTTACTTGTGACTAGTTATAGGTGAATGTTTTGTTGAGATGTAATTACTGGTGCAAATCAAGGTTACTTCAGCTGAAGATTATATTATCAGGACCAAAATCGTCGCATTATGCATATTCCACTTTCGGATAGTTGAGATTTTCAGGGTTTGCTGCGAGTATGTAGTTCCTCTAGTCCCAAAACTGATAAAGTCTTTTACATCTCTCCTAACCACGGGGCGAAAATCCCCTACATGCCTAATCATCCTCGAGCTTACCGTTTTATTCGACTGGTAGGTATGCTGTCGAAAAAATTTATTTCCGCTCTTCTTGTTATCCATTCCGATTGTGTAACTTATTTGAGGGAAGCTTTGTGTAGCCCAACTGATTTTAGTGTCAGTAGCCATCATATCGTACTCGTTCCCATCACCGATTGTGGGCTTCGTCAAGATATATGAATTTGTAAGGTTAAAAAGTGTCGAAATTGGATTACAGAGCCCGGAAACCGATGTAAGCAACTCATAGCTCGTCTAAGAAACACAACGGGCAGATTAGAAATGCTCATCTAGACCTCACAACACAGCGAATCGCCAGGCCCCGGGTTGCGGAATTACATCGATAAGTTCGCATCCCGCGTGGTGTGGACACGCAAACCTTGCCAGCAAGATGTCAATCGGTAACGTGCTACTATTATTTGGACCTATGAATAGGTGGGCTAGATGTGGCTCCCTACTTCACATACCTAGTGGAATGGGTGGCGCTATTCCGATAAAAAGTTGAATCCAGGTAGGTTGACACTGTTTTGTCCTTTATCTAATTTTGACGAAGGACCTATGTATACCTAGCACACACTATCTCCTCCACAAAGACGACCCATGAAATTGACAAAATGACTAAAAGGATGCTGCAGGCGGTCAGATGGCAGATATGCCTCGCGGAAGAACATCACTAGTGGTTCAATGCGGTCCGACTGCCCAATCTGGGAATGTGTTCTTAATCCTTCGAACCTACATTATATCATCTTTCTCTTGTGTGCAAGCTAAGTAGGATAACTGGTTGTATGGGGAAGTCATGACGTACTCGCAGCTCTCCCCCACCCGACCTCAAGTTCTTACCGTAAGGCCGTAGTTGTAAGGCTTCAGTGATGCAGTAACCTTGTGAGCTACACTAGCTGAAACTCAGCTACCCAACTGGGGCAGCCCCACATAGATTGCGAATCCCCGTACCGCGAGAGATCGTATTAGAGGCACTCTACGTGAAGAAGTACTGTCTTCCGTTATAGGAGTGTGAAAGCGGTGAGGCGTTTTCGTCAGGCCACAACCATGTTCATATTTAAGTTGGCAGTGGTGCTTCCTTTCTTCGAGGAACAGCGAATTAGAAAAGATCGACCCTAAAAACCACACAGTCCGATCACCCTGCAACTGCCTGTGACGCCGACAGATTACTCAGTACTTTTAAAACAATGGTGTCTGGTGTTGCTCAGAAGCTTCCTGCTGTATGTGGCCGTATTAAGAGTCAGACAGTCATGCTTTACTCCTTGTGCCGTCGAGCCGGGCCAGTCCCTTGCAGCGAATTGGGTAGAAAATTATTTTCATCGGCTTCCGGAAGAGTCCCTCAAGAGTCCCTCAAGAAACTCCCAATTACCGCTGTCTCATCGTTCACACTTTTAAATCAGAGGCTAGGAGAAGAGCCCCAGACAAAATCGTATATTTACTTACTGCCCTGTGGGTCAAACTTCAGTCAAAGCCTCAAAGTGGGCTACATCAACTAAGCCCTCTTCGTTGGCTTAGACAACTGGGAAGTGCCATTCATCTTTGCAGCTCGCGTTCACTGGACTCCACACACCGCTCCCCATCCGTCTAATGTTGCACTGCGGTCACCTCATCTTCCAATCGCTTAAAAATTGCTTCGTATAGACTGTCGCCCGGCAAAATAAACCAAAATAATCTCATACTAACCTCCAATGATCTACTCCACGTTGGTCCATCCTCAGTCAAATTTTGCGCTTTGTCTGAAAACTTGCTTTTCCCTTGCACTCGGTCCGGGTAGTCTGCACCTCGCATTTTTTCAAAGAGTGTGATGACGCCCTGGTGTACAGTCTGACTACCTTACGCGGAAGATGTGGGGTTTAAAAAGAATACACATGGAATCGGGTGCCTCGATAGTGATACCAGCCTTCAAAATGGCTCAAGAACGTCGTGCGTACGTCACTACATCAGCCGAGTAGCTATGGCATCCAAAGTACTTCCTGGTATTCTTTTGCGCAGATTGATCGATTATCTGGAGAAACAAACTCGTAGGAATCACCCTGAGTTCAACCCTAGCCAAGGATGCATCGAACATTTCTGTAGCCTTAGACAGATTCTTGAACGGCACCATTCTCTCAAACGTCCCACAATTTTTTCTTGACTGTCGATCATCACGAACTCCAGCGATGTCTGGCGATCAAGGATGTCCCATTGAAATTTATCTCTTATAAAGATGCTGTTTGAAAACTGGACGCGTTCAGTTACAAAACAAACATTTTCCCGCCTTCACCACGTCCAGTGGGATAAGGCAAGGTCGCCCTCTCTGACCATCCCTCTTCAACTTTCTCCCTAATATGTTGTTTGAAATTTCTCTTCCTGCACAGAAGACATCGGGGATAGAAATGTTCGCGAGGCGCTCGCTCACGGACAGTGAATGTGTGAACGATGCCGTTCTTGATTGGGATCCTTCAAAAATACAGGCCATTTTTGATAACCTGGATGTCTCCGCCGCTCAGTTTGACACTCGCTTCGTACCTGCAAAGTGTAAAGTTGTGTCACAAGTTTGGGTGGGCTCAAATCCAAACTCAGACTTGCCAGCCAATCGACGTGGAAAGTAAATTTATTTACCTGGGGAGTCGTATAAATTTCGGTGGACTGGCTGGAGACGAGATTACTTCTCGAATTAAGTTGACCATGTCGACTTTGGTCAGCCTCTGACACCTGCAGTACGAGAGAGGTCATTTCGTCTATGAGTGGCAGTGTTTATACTGGGATGGTGTGATCCAGGAGGCTTTGTGGATAGAAAATGTGGCGTCTATTCGCATGAGACGTACAGAAGCCTTGCTTATGTATATTTCCGAATTATTGGTCGAGTCTGATGGGAGCATCGTATTTACACTGCTGAGATCCACCAAATGGCTGTAGAACAGTGGGAATCTCTCACGATGGATGAGTTAAGTATGCTTCTTATGGAACGCTGGACATAGAACCGTCTGCCATGCAGAGCTATTTTTGCCCGCTCTTATGCTGATCGAGAGGTAGACAGTGTATGACTTGCCAACGAAGTATGAAAACATTAGCCAGTAAGCTTCATCGGATCGACAACTGCCGTCTGATAGCTGATAAACTGACTGACTGATTTACAGACCCAGCATAATACAAGTGTCATGGAACCTAGTGAGCACCCAATATGTTGTTCATGTTATGCTAATTTATGGCCACTGAATTTCTAACGTTCTCCATTTTTCTTTAGCGATGTCTAACCAACTTATTTTACCGTTTATCATTGTCGATACGTACTTATAAGTCCACCTCTGATCATTTGAATTAAGCATGGGAAATCGAGCAAATCAATTGAATTAGGGTACCTACGGCGAGTTTGTGAGTATCTCAAGTTCCAGTCAGCTTCTCCAAGTGGCCAAAGCTACTCTTGATTTATCGTGAAGAAAATACGGAGAAGTCGAACCTAGTCCGGCTCACTGTTTCCCACCACATGGCTTTTAGGTCTGTGTTCCATTGTACAGAATGTCATTTGCTTATTTCTTAAGAAATATGTTATATATACTTTCCTTAAGGAAAATTGTCACCCGGGCATGAGTTCCGATTTGACTGCAACCTTCATAGAAGGATCGAATTCCTTCCCGTCATTGTATCATTAGGAGACATCCTGTATTGTTAAATATGTAAGAAGACAATTATCATTACACCTACGTTTTCTCTAACACATTGAGTATGCTGCTTGCCTTATGCATTATCTGCTTTTCTTTTTTTAGACTATCTGTTTTCCGAGGCCTTTCTTTTCACGTATCGAGCGTTCATGTCGCCTGCGGATCTTGTCAAACGACTGATTATTCGGTACAAATTGTTCCGTGACGACGCGGCTCATACTCTTGTCCACAGACAGGCTCACGCTAAAGTTCGTAGTGCCACGGGGTCAACCTTGGTCTCTGTGGTAAGCAAAACTGAATAATGGAACTCGTACCCGCCTTAGTTCGTGTTTTGATTCCCGAAAGCCCAGTTGATCTCGTTGTTCAGTGAATTAAGCAGTTTAGTACAGTTTGACACATTCAGTGAATCATATCCTATCAGAAACTAGTGACCAGGTGAGCTCCAAGTAAGCGGCTTCCAGTTTCCTCCAGTTTCCATCACGAAGAGACTGGACCTTACCGTGGTGTGATGGTTTGCGCACCTCAGCGATCCGTTGAGCTATACTGGAGAGTGTCCCGCGACACTCACAGAGTCTCTCACACCAGGTTGGTCAATGGTTAG
>NW_008751718.1:788831-797782 GCF_000715545.1 Opisthorchis viverrini | reverse complement strand
ACCTTTATTCTTTTCTTCACAATAAGGCTTTCAAATAAGTCATGGTTGTACGGCAGTGAAGCATCGGTGTTGAACACTGATGTCATGCTGTCGATGATGATGATGATGATGATGATGAGTTTCCTCGAATTTTTTTGAAATTCGCAGGGTTCAACAGGAATCGGGTCTGAATCATATTGATAGCTCCCAACATCGCTATAGAGGAGCGTATCTCAAAGGAAAAATCAAAAACAAACTATTTTTATCAAAAGTGCCGGACTCATCTACACGATTGCATTTATCCGGTGGGTCCAGGGGGTAGGGCACATATTGCTTTGTTTGAATTTTCTAGGCTCTCTGACATCCTCCGACCAGCTTGTGCAGATGGTTGATTTCACTCAGGCGTAAAAATGGGTTTCAATCAATACCTGAATGTTGGTAGTTTGGCTGCACTTGTTGGCTTTGGACCAGGTGGGAGTTGATCCGTTTGCTGAGCATGGAAATTTGTCTGAAAACGTTTCGCCACTGCCTAAGGAGAACGCGTAAATGCGCCAACTGGCACTCAATTGTTGCAGCATTTCAACAGTTTCGACGGCTTATCAAAGATATTAGATTTCGCAAACATTGACATGCATGTGAAGGCCAAACAAGGGGTCTTATTTTGTCAGGCTGTTAATCTCCGTACCACAATTCCGCCGACAATCTTGCGCAGCCGGCAAATTATGATTCCGCGTCCGGATCTTGACCGAATTAGCTATCAACTAGTTCAAGATGAACTGACTGTTACACCTGATTAGCCACCAAGCCTCGCGGTGGACTTGATTAAGTACTTATCCACGATCTTAAATTCTTCAAACATGTGCTGGAATTCTACAGAACTCAGCCGCACGAGCGCCTTTTGTCCTCCTTAGGAGGATCCATCAGTGGGTGCAACGGAATTCTTTCCATCATTCTTGACACATTGAAAAATAACTACCTCCAAACGCAAAAAATGGGATCTTGCAAAGCTTTTGGCAACGGTAGAAAATGATTTTGTTGTTTTTACTTATCTTAATTATTGACGAGAAGTTATATGAGGCTTGTAGATCACGCACACTGACGGACAACATACTGTTTTTGAGAAATGTAAAATGATTGGGCGACGTCAACAACATGTCTTCCGTCTGTCCTAATGAGGTAACCAAACTGTTTAATGGGGAATCAGTTATCGAAACTCTCGTTGTGCCTGATTCTTATTCACATATATTCGTCGATGTGGTTTATCAACTTGCAGCAAGAATCAAAGCACCGATTCGTGCCGCTAATGGAAACTAGCTTGCGAAAACCGTTAAAATTGATTGATTGAGGGATTACTGTTCCTTCCTGAATTTCGTGATATGCCAATATACAACACCTTCTCCGGTAGTTTTATGCCTCTTCTCTGTTGAGAGACTTCCAACCAATAGAGCATAATTCACTTGAAAGATGGAATACATGCACGCACCATTTTACCCTAATATAAATTATCTATGATTCAGCAGGTTCCCTAGAGGGAAGTGATTCTGGGGACTATATAAATTTCTACCTCAGGATGCCACCCAGTGGACGAATAGCCGTTCGGAACTCCGTAAGAAATAGCATGTGAGGAATGTGTACTGTCATGTATGCAGTCATACCTTTGGCCACAACATAATTAACTGTCCAGATAAAAATTCGGAGGCGTGCCAGTTATGGATTTATAGTGAACGTATCTATTCACATTGATTTAACTATTGAATGGATACTAAAGGCTCGTTCAATTCGATGCTGAGACTTTATGAATCCATATTATTCATCCGTTTAGCTACTAGTGTTACCTTTGGCCAACTTGGAATGTGACCTTGTCCGTCTACTTGAGTCGATGGAGAGTGGTTTCGTCCTTTCACATGCCTCATTCTATGCTTGTGTAGGGTGTGTTTAAACGAACGTTTAGTCCGTGTAGGTTATCAGGTGGTCGCATGAGTGAACTGACTGTCACCTTGTTACTTCGCTTCATTTAGTTAAAATTGCATCTCTTCCTCTACATTTGTCATACTGTCGACGTGTCGCTTTAGGTCCTGAAACGCACTTGTCGGTTATCCAGAAAGACATAGTGCCACATTAATTTTAGGAAAAAATCTTTTCATTTATTCTTGATCGACTCAGCGTCACGAATAATGGTAAACGCATAAAATTCCCGAAATGTGGTTGAGTTTCTACATTTTCTCCCGTCTAGCTAAAATAAGTGAATGAAAATGACTGTGAGATCTTGCTTTCTCCTTTAGGTTTCTCGACTACGAGAAGACCTCACACCCGAGCTTCAAAGTAAACTGATGAAATTCAAAAAGTCCTTGATAAGTGACAAGGCCAGATCGCTAGCCAAGTACCTGGACGTGAATATACAAAACCAGCTGGCCTGGCAGAAACGTCAGCAAGAAGAACAAGCTCAAGCACTTTTGGAAGAACAGCAAAAAACGCTGCATCAAAAACCTGAACCAGATGTAAGCAATGGACATTCTGCACCAACCGAGTCCATCTCCGCTGCTTCAGACTCGGAAGATGCGCCAACGGTGGCTCCTCCGAAGCCCCCTGAAAGATATGGATCGGCCAAACCACTTCCATTAGAGCCTACTGCCCGAGGCAGCAAATTGCCACCCGAGGATTCACCACCCGAACCCAATATTCTATCCTTTTCTTCTCAGGATATTGCTGAACAGATGACTTTTCTGGAAGCACAAAAGTACTCCCGCATCCAGGTGAGTAATTTCTTGTCGTGGTTTTGAACTCCTCTAGAACCACGTCCTACAAGAAACGAATGAAAAACGCTTTGTTTGAATGACCATGGTGTTCACGAGATGGATGACGTATATGTATGTGGATTGATGTGAATTAGCTTGTAACAAGCTACGGTAAATCCTGCTTTACTGTGTTTCTGACCACAAGCTTCTCAAATAAACATTTGCCTATTTCTTGGGGCCACTTAATCCTTCAGACGTTCAAAACAACCGAGATGGAAGCCTAGTCGAGAATGAATTTAACTTTATCTAACTTGCAACTGGAAGTACAGTTTGACGGTGCTGAAATCTAATGACTGAGTAGTTTTGGAAAGAAAATCAACGGACCCGGTGCAAATTACGGCCGCATGGAGGCCGTAACCATGCGCGCCGGCTCTTATCGATGCACATCTTGCTTCATATTTCCTCAAATGCAGGAACGATAAAACTACAAAATCACCTTTCACCGGGAAGGATTTAAAATTCCTGTGGGTCAAAAATCACCCAGACTGGCCTCTATGTGATCATCAAACGTCTGTTTGTTGTAGGCACCCATTTGTTTAGATCAAGCTCTGCTGTTGCCTTTTAACCCGGGGTATACCACCTCCTCACTGTCGTCTGTGCTTGGCCATGATCCAACCATATATTTTGTATTTTTTTCATGTTCCCCGATCGGGCTCTCGGGCAGCGTCGAAGTATTGGCTCTCAGCCAGGCATTTCTTTTCTAAATGATGGTGTCGCGGCTTTTTCTGTGGATTTCTTTTCGATGAAGTCATTCCTCCTATGTAGTTTGAACTTTTAGAGACCTATATGTTTAGAAACACCTCACTCCGTACCTGATACATTTCTTGGTGGGACAGATTGCTCTGTCATTCGTAAGTGTAGTTTTGTCTTCGCCTTGGGATCTCGTTCATGACTAACTACTCACACTGTTTCCAGAGATGATGCTAACAATGACTTTGCGGTCTGCCTTTCACAGATTTCTGAATTGCTGAATATACGTAACTTGGAACGTGGAAAAGCACCAAGTGTTTCGGCCTGTGCCCTGCACTTTTCCTCTCTGTCGAACTGGGCTACCCATCAAATTCTTGGTGCCCCCGCGAGTGATCGTGACAAAATTGCGAACAAACTAATGGACGTGATGGAGGTAATGCGAAATTTCTAGTAAAACGAAACGCTCATTCATCTTCCTTTGCAGCACCTCCATACTCTTCAGAATTTCAGCAGCTACTTATCTATACTCTGCTCGTTCATGCTTATTCCTGATAACGTATTTTCCAAGAAAACTCACGCCGTGAGTCACTTTGATTTCTGTTTATCGATGGTGTCACCAGTGGTATCAACAGTTATTTGATTTTTCTGTTCTCCTCCCTGCTCTGTTTCTAGCGCCTGAACCTGGTGAAACCATACATGCAACCGCCTCATTTCTCAAAGTATCGCCGTGAACTGGAAGTTGCCACGCCTCCGCTGATTCCGTACCTTGGCCTGATGATGCAAAATTTAATCGTGTTAGCTCAGGGGAATCCATTGTTCCATTCATCGCCTCCTCCCTCCCTGGAAAATATCCATAAACCTGAGCATGGCCCAATAGTGAACTTCTGGCGTTGTTGGAAACACTTCCTGATCATACATTTTATCGTGAAACAGGAGAACATGGATCCAGAAAAAGCGTAAGTGGTGCAGGCTTTGTGCATGCAAAAACGTATCCTTGAAAACAAATCATTTAAGCGTGGCCATGCGATTCCAAGAATGAAGCACCTCCGGTATAGTTTTGTGAGGTAGTTAAATACCATGAACATGGGTAGTTTCCTAGGCCTTTTTGGAACCGTTCTTGATGAAAGCGAGGATTGATCTTTCCATATACCGGCAACTCAGTTGCATTGCGTCGAAAACTCGCTGCTGGATTTCTCCAGGTATGTGTTTTGCGTACATGCACAGTGGCTTTCCTGTGATAGGCGTTCAACGTCTTATGACGAGTTTCGCAAATAGTAGCTGAGTGTTGGTTCTAGTAGACGCAGCCATTTCGATCACGTATTGGTTGTTCTTCGAAATTCGGTGGGGAAGAGTGTTGATGGCCCTCATATTCCTGCGATTTCAACGTCATTGACACCACAAGTCAGTACTTCTTGGTCACATAAATTAGGGAGTAAGTCACTGGAAGGCAGAATTAATTCGGATTACGTTAAGTGGACGACGCATTGGGTATCTTTTGTCCTAGTAGGAGTACTGTGGGGACATTAAACGCAGCTATACTGAAGAAATGCCGCGGAGCTAAAATCTTGTGCTTAGTTTTTGCTTTATGATGTAGCAAGCTGCAAGTTTTACGCCATTGATGGAGATTGTAAAGGTGGATTGCATTGGTAAGGGACCATTTGGATTCAGAGTTACTTGACGAGAAGGACCATAGGCTCCTGCAGAAATTGCTTTGCGTTTGCACTGAACTAAAGAATAAGGGTTGTTTGAAGCACCTCATCTTGAATATTTGACTCGTGAGTTTTATCCACAGGCCTTTGGAGAATATATGGCTTAGGTTCTGAACTCTTACGCTTTGATTTAACAGTCAGAATCATAAGACCACGTGTATCGGGAATTTTTAAAGGACCCTTCCCGAAGCTAGTAGTTTAGAAGTTTGACACACGTGACTGTGGATGGCTTCCCTAGCCTGTGGGCCCAGAGACGTAAACACGCAGGCCCGCTCCATACTATTGCAACATACAGAATGCGCGTTTGGGATCTACCTGGGCTCTTACTTATTTAGGCGAGCCCTACTTTCCCATATTTGGCTTCCTCCTTTCTCGGGATTTTGGCGTAACCCGTGGTAGAGTGCCGTTTTCTGATTTCTGAGAGCTGACAAAAAGGCCTCTTTTGGATACCTCGCACTTAGCCCGTGACCCCAGTCTCCCTCCGTTAGGCCCACTTAACCCGAGGACACATGCTGTAAGCCATCAAAATCTGAATCCTGATGCTGTTACGCATAACAGGTTCATTTTTGGACAGCATCTGACTCTTTGTTTTGTGTAAATATTTCGAGGCTATCAAATAATGCACTGTGGATCACTGTCGACCTGTAACTTCTCAATCGACTTCTTCGATAGAAATGGAGCTACCGGTGGCCTGGTGAAAAAATACTTAGTCTCTGAACATTACCCTAATTCAGGCGGATGGTGTCAGTTGGCCTTCCTAACGTGGTTGAACCTTAAGGAGTTCCAGCCACTTTCACCGTCTACGGCTCTGCGACTACTACAAAACGATGCCAAATTTCGGTCTAGCTGTCTTGATGCGTTGGCTACAGGTTTTTTGTTTACTTTTTCTACTTCACAGGCGATATGAGTCACTCGTGTTCCCCAAGTTGTGCGTAGCCGCAAGTTGACTTGGTGCACTAATTGGGTCGAATTACTGATTTACTTTCATGTCTATCGTACCCATCTGGTTTCGTGTTGTTGGGTCAACAAGTAGCTCATTCTTGTCATGTCAATTTCCGTCTGCAGCCAGTAAACCATGTTTGCCAACGCTTTAGGCCACCTTGTTAAGACGAGTCAGTGTCCAAGTAATAACACTGATGACAATAATGTTAATAGTAACAATAATGTTCACCCTTTTGGTGACTATGTGCCATGCCATCCGAAGGAGAGATTCTGTCAACCTACCCAAACCTAGGCAGGCTTAGTTGGGATGCCGACGTTCAGTTTGAACCACGGACCTTTCGGTCAATAAGTTAGCGCCTTAGGCATCGAATGATCTCGAGCTGTGGGAGGTCGGCTCACTTCATAAGCGACCCACCACTGAGCAGATATTCACCATATTACGCCTGGTAACATCAGTTCTTTGTCGATTTCTGAAGACTTCGTCATTGTCATGCGTCTCTGAAAGCTGGCCTTTGCGATAGTGACATGAATGTAAGTAACTGATAGTGTTAGTATCTCGTACATACTGTTTATCACCAGTAAATTAACTCTAGATGTAATCAAGGATGCTGAATCTTGTCACTCAAGGTCTGTCAATGAACGAATATCGCACGTGACATCCTGGACGGCTCCTCCTCGATTTAAAGGCACGGAGTGTGTGGCCGCTAATTCATGGTCAGCTCATTGAGGCTCTTTCTCACACTGTACCACCCATATTTCTCTTCACTGCCTACATAAGTAATCCCAAAGTCGATCCAGTCCCCGGGGCAGGCAGTCAAAAGTTTTTTTCATCCTCTCGGCTAAGTGAATTCTAACGGCATTTATATGGGTCTATCCACTCACTGGCGTCTTTGGTGCTTGTAAGTAATCAAACCCTTGTATATTGGTCAGTTCATTTAAGTTTGACACCGACGAGTCTCAAATAGTCAATTACTTTTAACCCGATGTTCAGACCTGCAGTTGCTTTACGCTCCACTTTTCAATTTCCCATATTTAGGTCGAGGAGACAAGGGGCTTGAACATTTCGTTACTTCTGTTTTCGGGTTTTAGGACACCTATTTTTTGTGCAGTCTACCATTTTTCGCCCAGGGAGGCGCGAATACAACGGTTGGATGTTTTCACACATGAATTAAATGCGATAGATCATCTTTCAGTCTTTCTGCATGTATACCTTAAATCCGCTCTTATTTGGTCATCTCATTTTAGCCACTACAATATCACTCCAAAGAGTCAAGTTCTGGACTTTCTAAACGACTTTAAGGATTCACCATCAGAGGAGGATCTTCGACGTTTGGCGAATAAACTACGTCGAGGCGAGATCTGATACCCCCGTGTTTTTCCACGCACCCCCTTCCGGTCCATCCGTCCTCACGCTGATTTTTTTGGCGAACGATATACTTTTCGTTTTAATTTATTCGCACAATCAACATATTTTGCACCGTATTATTGCCAATTTCCTTTTTTGACCCATGGCTGTTTGGTGGTGGCCTGCACGGCTTTCCGCCATTGTAAAGCGCCGCACCAGCGTGTTTCGTTTCAAACGCCACTACCAAAAACTCTTGGTTCTATTCATTTATATATTTCCCGAATTCTTACTCAAAGAGAAATGTGTTTAGCACCGACAGATATCATCTCGCTCTACCAGTTACATGCCAAGGTCTAGGTCTCACATTCCTTACCTCCAAATGCTCCCATATCTCCTCCGATGTGTGGTTTTCGGTTCACTCAACCCAAAGCTGAACAATGCTATTTTTCTACTTTTGGTCATTGAACGTTCCTTGTGCACTTGTGCATTATTTCTGTAGTGGGTCGTTGCACATGTCCACTACTATAATACAACATATCTTGTTAACTTCTCGCTGCGAAACTGTTTATTCATGAAGTGGTTGGGACGACGCTGTCTTTTTCATTATCCCTTTCACGTTTTGTTAAATAGGCAACTACTGAGCAACTGGCACAGGTCTGTTGTCAGCGCCATTTCATCTGTCAATACGGGTATAAACTACTGGGAAGTTGTCCTGAGTAATTTGTCATGCACTGGAATACCACAACAATTTAGGCAGCCGACAACTTTTTCGGTTGCATTCGTTGTCGTGGCACATAAGAGTTTTAACGCAGTGGTCTTCTCAACGGGAATCTCACAAGACTCATCAGAAGCCTCTGAGTAGTTTTCGCCTTAAACCCATCCAAATGTCACCGAGATCACTAACGTCGAAGAGAAGATCGAAGCGAAAACCATCCCAAGGTTGTTTCTATCACCAAGTATGCCTTAATAAAACGAGCAAAGTCTGAGTCTCCCGGCATACTGAACTCCTCTCGGTATCTGCTAAGCTGTCGGCAATCTTCATTTCCACTCAATTTCATCACTACATCGCTCCGCCAATTTATTCTCCAAACTGTCCATTCTGATCCGCTCGGTGTCTGACTCGCAGTTTTCTGTTTGTGGGCAATCTTGAGAATTATTCTCGCGCGGAAACCACAACCATAGAACTAGTTCCACGGAAGTTCTAGAAAATGGAGCTGACGGTAAACTCGCGAAATGCAAAATCATTTAATTTTTAAGGAAGACGCTAGCGAAAACCATCTGAGTTTCTAATTCAGGATAATCCGCAACTCAGTGTGTTGCACAAAGAGGGCAACTTTTTTCAGTTAACAAGATATTTGAGATAACAGCTTGTTTTCTTGAAGGAACTACTTATATAGTTGCTAAAAACTCTACGACAGCTAGCGAGCGGTTTCATGCTTGTTCAGGCTCATCAGGTAGGTGCAGTAATCGAGTTCTGGTAAACTGTTCCTC
>NW_008751718.1:668135-788705 GCF_000715545.1 Opisthorchis viverrini | reverse complement strand
ATATATATATATATATATATATATATACTCGAGTGGTAAATGTTCTAATTTTGAAAAACTATGCGAACCCTTGCTCCAAAGGGATTTGCGACCCAAAGGTTTGGAACCACTGGACCGGATCGTAACAGAAGTTCTGTTAAATTAACGAAAGTTCCTGTAGTTCACTTAAACATTTCATGAAGAATATACCCGTCCGTTACTTAGTCGCGCCAAACTGTGAACGACAGTGAGTCTCACAGTCGTTATGTACTCTTGATAACACGCCTTTTTTCTCAGAAAATATCGTACATAATCTTAATTGTATTAGTGTGTCCGGACGTCTGTATTAAGTAAAATTGTCCCCGCTATGTTCACCTACAAAAGCTACTGGTTCCAAGTGGTTGATAATGCGCATTATTAGGCGGGTTATGGGTGGAGTAGCAAATGACATTGTCCGAATCAATCATTTTTGCATAATGATCTTTTCCTAATCTGGTGCGAGTAGTCTGCTTACCCAAACCAACACAAGTGCGGAGATAGATTTCTCCTACGAATATCCAGTGTCCTCATGTATTTGATTTCAGACCCAGGAACACAATACACTAAGTGATCGCGTTATTACTCTGCAGTGCAAACCAGACGCCCCTGACATGTTTTTCACTGATGAGCCTGGAAAGCACGAAACATCGAACGACAACCAAAGGACCGTCCTGCTCCTGCTGATCGGTTACTCCATTTTCTGAAACATCCTAATCCCAAGCTACATTCCCACATTTTACTACATGAATTCTAACCAAATAATGAACTGGTACCCACTACAATTACGACAAACTCATGACAAGATGACTCAATTCTGACAAAAACACATTTGCAGTGAAAGATATGAAAGACAAACTTCGAGGTCATTTAACCTGTTCACTAAATTTCTTACCACAATTTTCTTGTTTTCTATAGGATCCCGCAAACTCATGATGGTGATGAAGCACTGACACGCAGAATCCAACTAGAATTAGATGGTATAAACGAAGTTAAGTTGCCCTTGTTGTACCGTTTTACGTAGTATTATTCTATTGGTGCGACAAAATCGCACCGGAGCTCCCTGAAAAGTCGGGACTTGGTTGATAAAATTGTCAAGTAAAAATGCTCTGATTCCTACGCTCTACGGCATAAGTGATACGGTCAGCAAAGCATTGCCTGGAGGTTTGTAACTTGAAGGTGCCTGAAAGCTGGAGGTGAGCGTTGATGTAGCTGCTCGATAAGCCACCAGAATTAATGGATGTTTGTCCCACCAGCTAAGGTTGAAAATTGGTAGTGTTATCGGAGCAGCCTTCGTTACTTTTATGATCGAAGCATTTGTTTTTTCTCGTTTGCCTCAGTTTTGTTTGTCTGAAGTGGAAATTTAACCGACAAGCTCAGGCAAACGTAAAACTAACGATCGGGTTTCAGGAAGAGTCGTCAGCCTCCTGCGTTGACGGACATGAGTAGCGTCGGAATTCATCCAAGATAAAGATTCCTCTGGCTTTTCTGGTTTGATGAAACTACCATTTCACTGTACATAAATCACTTAGTTATGATTTTGACAAGTATGTAAATCATACCCTGTCTAACACGTTCTCACACTTCCATTTTTAAAGCTTACGTCCTTTAATAATTGGACTTTAGACATTCTCACATTCACGCACTTGCAGTGCTTCACCAGTTCGGTTTTTAGAGAAGACCAATCCGGCACATTCACGAGGCGTATGAGATGGAACATCTGGGAAATGAGAGGTGCAACCCGCCACTTTGTCTTTTACCTGTCATATCTTCTGCCAAATCTTGGTACCAAGGGGAAACAGCAGGAATTATGACGTCACACAAGCGGCTGGTATGATTGGCCCTTTGGTGCAACCAGAGGGCAACACTTTTTCAATGACTCTCATTGCATCTCCGCATGACAGTACTGGGTACAGGTGCCAGAAAACCCGTTCATTATGGTAATTTGCGATCCGGCCGGAAGACCGAGGCGGTATATACGTGTATTCGGCTTAATCATCACGAGCTAATAAGAAAGCTCGATCCCGCAAAAAATGTCAGTGCTTTTCTGATAGAGTCTTCGACAGGCGAATTTAGTTCAATTTGAGTACTAAGCAACATGTGGGTAATATATACACAATAACCATCCAACACAAAGCTTTTCCCATTATGTATTAAGAACCGTGGATAAAAGGAAAAGTAATGGACCCATTTTTTCAGAGGGGCTTGGTAAACAATCGGTGGATTTTTTGCTGGGCAACGTTTCGCTTTTGACACAAAAGCTTCGTCAGGCCAAGTGAGTAAGCAAGTAGGTTGATTGGGTTTCAAGGTAGTCAGAGAACCGATCCTTCAGATTCCATATGACCAGTGACTTGATCAATGCTGGGCGTTCAGTCTGATGATCCTGTTTGTTGATTGGTGGAGATGACTAAGCTTTACGATAGATTGGTTAGGGGGGGGGTTCGTCTTTATGATGAACCCGGATTTTTTCCGTCCCCGCTTCTTCAGTCTAGGACACCTTAATGGAAAATTCCTCTTGGGGTCGTTCACATATTTCGTTTACCTGTGTTCGTCCAAGGGTGCTGGGACAATTGGTTTGGGGATGGGGTTGGGGTGGTTAATTGGATCTAACGCCACTTGGATTTTTGTACTTTTAGACCCAGGCGATTTCGCTGATAACTGCACACCGCCTCGTGTCATCTCGGCTGATCTAAGACCGCTCTCCACACGTTTGCAAGTTCTACCCCCTCTATTCTATCCACACTGGGATGCTTGGCGATTTCCACCGTCTCGTCCACCAGTCGCTGTGGTGTGAATCTTAAACCGCATTTTAAACCACATTCTTCAAATCTATCCTATGTCCAGTGTCCAGAGCATGCCCTGTCACTGATTGATCTTTGAATAACGCCTGGTATTCATTCGCGTTTCTAGGAACGCTTATGCTCACCGATTCTGGTGTGCAATTCCCTGGCTGTCTGACCTATATAAACCTTCGTACAGTCGTTACATTTTATTTTGTATACACAGTTCCTAGTCCTATCAACCGGAAGGCGATCCTTCAAATGCACCAACACCGAGCGTAAAGTTTTCCCCTTCTGGAAAGCTACTCTAATGTTAGCCGTATTCAGTACCCTTCTAATGACTTCAGATGTCCCTGTTTTGTATGGAATGACCGCTGTTCCGATCCACTCCTTGTTGGGCCTTGGTGTTGGCACCAATACCCGTCTTAGTTGTCGCTTAATTAAACCCACTGGGTATCCGCCATCTTGAAGTCGCTTTTTTACCTCGAGCTGTGCTGCTCTTCGGTCGACCTCCTCTGTACACAGTGCTCTCACTCTCCTAAACATCGCTGAGGCTATGCTAGCATATACTGCTTTTGGATGTGCAGAGGAGTAGTCTAAGACCGCACCACTATCTGTTGATTTCCGGTATACAGTGGTTTTTAATTTCCCACCACTCTTGTGTGTCATGCAGTCAAGGAAAGCTTGTGTACCCGATGTGGACTCTAGCTCTATGCTTAACTTAATGTGAGGGTCCAATGTGTTCAGATGTTGAAAGAATTCGTTCACCTTATCCCGCTTTATTACAACGAACGTGTCATCTACGTAACGCCAGAACACCCTTGGTGGACACTCGAATCCGTTTAAAGCTTTCTGTTCGAAGTCTTCCATGTACATGTTGGCCAAAATCGGGGATATTGGTGATCCCATCGCCAAACCTTGTTCTTGACAGTATATAATTGAGTCAAAAACAAATTGACTGAGGTTTAGGCATACTTTTATGCCTTCAGCTATCTCGTCTACGGAGAGTTGCGTTCGTTCTTGCAGCGTCGTGTCTGCCAGTAAAAGTCTTCTCGCTACTTCCACAGCATCCGCTTTAGGGACATAGGTATACATCGAGTTGACATCAAAGCTAACCAGGACTTCGTTTGGCTCTATCTGAAACCCAGCTACTTTTTTTTAGCAAATTCATACGAATCTTGGATGTGCGTGAGTGACTTGCCGGCAAGTGGTTCGAGGATACCTGCTAGAAATCTGGCCAGCTCATGCGGTGGTGAACCTATGCCATCCACTATTGGACTTATGGGGACACCTTCCTTGTGAATTTTCGGTAACCCGTACAGTCGTGGTTGGATTGCACTTTTTGGGTACAATCGATACCACTTGCCTTGCCCCAGATGGTTTATCACAGATCTTATATACCTCCCAACCTCAACTTTACTCTTACTCATAATTGACGTGATCTTTCCGTCACTAATTTGTCGGTAAGGACCATCAGCTATATGTTGTCTAACTCTATGAAGATAGTCACTCTTATTGATGACGACCGTGGCCTTACCTACTATTACTATGCTGTCTACACTTTTTTAACGTGGTTAAGGCTGTTCGCTCAGCTGGTGCAATGTCTGGAACCCCTGTTTGCCGACACTTCAGGACTGTGACCAACTGTACACGTAATTTTTCCGCTTCCATTGAAGGAAGCTTCTGAAATACAAACTCAACACTAGGGGTGATCTCTTCCGCCCTTATAACGCCTTTACTTACTGCAAAATTCATTTCTTTCTCCAACAGACAACGTTCTTCTGATAAATTGACTACGCTACAATAGCTAGTGGATGACTTACGCTTCTCTGCTGTGTTACTAGAACAGCGAGCTGTAGAAAGCAATTTCTCGAACTTACGTATTTGTCTGTCCTTGCACTGTTTACCTTCAGCTGATTTCACTTCCTTCGCTTTGGTATCTAGCAATTCGAATTCAGCAGGCGAGAGTGCGGACTGAAGATCATCGTTGAGATGACATGCGCGTTGGCGGATATCAGTTAAACGTTGGGTGGTCAAATGGATCCTTTGTTTGAGGAATGACTTGGCCGCTGAAGAAGCAATTCGAGCAGAAGCGGGAGACGCATCTGGTGGCTTAACAACCAGAGATTTGGGAATTATGTTGTGCTTCATGCATCTAATGTTGAAAATCCGATGGTTCTCCCAGTTAGCCTCCAATCTTGCCAATCGAACATATTCACTTGACAGCTTCCGAACACATGGTTCGTAGATGTTTTCAGTCAATTGGAAAATGTTTGGGACCGATTGGGAAGTCATAATTTCAGAGGGGTTTGGTAAACAATGGTTGGATTTATTGCTGGACTCGTTCCTATTGACTTTTCTCGGAATCAGTTTATGGTACAACCGCGAAACATCCGTCCGCATCAACTACTCATGAGTAACCAGTTTTAACCAGAAGTGTCCTCATTTTTCCATATTCACGCACGTTACAGCTGCCTGTTAAGTCCTGACTGACTAATTGCGCGTTGGATTTATCGCCCACCAAGTCGGCAAGGGTGAATGCTGCCTCATTTTAAATTCGGTGTCCCGAGTTTACCTACTCATGGCAGCTGTGCTGAGGTGTCATCAGATTGGCTTGCTGTTCAAATCTTACGGTGCATGATAATGTTAGACTCCAGTTTATTCTTATTAAAAACATGCCGCACAATCAGTTCAACCGCCCCGGGTGAAACCATGGTCAAAAATAGGCACCTTATTACAACGGGTCACACCTACATAACAACGGCATCTGAGCAGACCCTACGGAGAGCGGTTATCCAATTCTCTGTTACAGTAGCCTTGACCCCTCCGTGAGTTTGGTTGATATGTGACGATTATCCTTCTTCATTATCTTCCCTTTCTGGTCAATTATCTTAATCACACCCAAAGCACAGGTATACCGCATCAGACTTCTTAACTTATGTTCTGATTTAATTTCTGTCTTGCTGTGCGACGCTCGCTATTCTTATGTCTCTCTTTGCGAACCACATAACCAANAAACTGTAGCCGTTTGATAGACGCAAACGTTGATGAAAACAATTGAGTTCGTGTGCTACTTGTTCGATTCTGATCTTCACACAAGCTGCTACACTTGGTGTGCATCAGCCGGGATAAAACATAGGCTTCGAGCCTTCGTCTCAAACCAGATTACTCAACGGTTTACCATCGTTCCGTGAAAACACATTCATATGTAGCTTGAAAAAAACAAGCAAACGTGGTGTACAACAAAACGTAGTTACTACAACAGCCGAGATTTGAGATTGTATTTTTTGTACCCTGAACAAGTGAGTTTAGGTATACCAAATTCTCGGTTGGCTTTACTACTGACCAGTGTAGATGGGTGCTTCAAGGCCTGATCAAATAAGTTTCTCTTCCTAATTATTCAGTCTCTCTTTTGTTGTGTTTACATAACTCTACGTGATCGTTTCTTTAACTTCTCTCTTGATGCATTCGTTTCTGTATGTCTGTTGAATTGAATTCTCTTGTTCCAATGTCCTGTCCTTTAGTATCTACAAGTATCTGTTACATTGTCCTTTGATTTGCTTGATCAATACCTAACATGTGTGAGTACAGATGGTTGCACGGCACCTTCGTGTCCGAAGTGGCTAAAAGCCTATTGGCTCAGTTGGTCAGTGGTTCAATCAGAGATTGTACCGACCCATACTCGATCTACTCTCAGAGTATTTCAACCATTTCAACCATTATGAGCGATGATGTTCTCAGCCAGTTTTCCCTTTACAACATATTTATTAGCAGTTTTCCCATGTTTTGATTCTGACTTAAAACGTTGAATTGTGCAATGGGGCGGAAAATATGCTCTAACTAGGGTTTGAACAATCGGTTTTTTGGAATTTTTAGCATCTGAAATGGACAGCTGTCCAGCGCTACCAGATAGCAAGAGGCCTTCAGCGAACGGGTTACAATTTATGACGCTAGAAGAGGGCGTGATCCACTGTACGAATGTTCAAACTTCATACTAGTGTATCGCTTTTGTCACCTATCCTATACACGTTGTGAATTTACGTATAAGAGAAGAACATGAAGGGTAGAAGATAAGCAAACTTCAAATATTCTCACAAGCATGGAACAGGATATGTATCTCGCGGTTCGTTATAAACACTGCCAAACAACATCATGCACAACGCAGAATCGGTTTCCCTAGGTGACCGACATAATAACTTCTTGTATATGCCCAATGCATGACTTCTCATCCAAATATCCCCAGCTTCCTTTGTCTATGGTGGAAGTTCTTGTATGCCAAACGGTCACATTGTACCGTTTTTACCAGAGACACTTACCTTCTTGGACATTCCTCCAGTCCTCTGTACGAAGAACGGTAACACCTGCCTCATGTTTACAGTATATGCGAATGACCGTGTGTTGTTTATGTGGAAAAGCCCATGTAGTTCAGACAAGGGGTTTTTTCGTTTACGTAGGGCACGCAGAAAGAATGAAACATACTCCATGAATACCAATTGGTCATACTATCAGTTTTTGCCAGCACAGTGACTCAGCCTGGATAATCTGTAGTGCAACCAGTGGTACATTTTATGGGTTTGGATTGCTTTTACCTAAGGTCTATGAATAATGATATGACGAATATTTTGGCGCTGGGAATAAGTGCTCACCGGAAAAAAATAACACAAAATTCCGTCAAAATAAAATGAGGTATGAAACTCGATCAAAAAGATTTATTATAAATGTAACATAAGTACGAACAATAAGCGCTTTTGCAGAACTCAGCTCTCATTTGCCTTCCCTCCGTGACGTTTGGAAGATTCGCCTGTGCATTTTATATGTTAGTGATTACTTTCTTCCACCTGAGAAGCCGTTGCTCGAGAATTCATTCAACACATGTGATCACGTGACATGGGTCCCATGAGTGAAGGATGAGGGCGCTATACCAGAAGTGCGAATTAATCACGCCACTGATGGGCTAATCAAGGCCGAACGGTTGATTGTCCAAACTGCTACCCGAGAGATCGCGCTTCCACACTCCATGGAGTTTCGTGAGATACACACTTTTAGTGATCGTCAGTAAGGATGCAACAGCTGTACGATGCTTCTCGGCTTTTCAGCATAGCCTGGCTTTACTTAAAGGACGGAATTTTCATTTGATTTATCGTCCGCCAGCTTGTCTTCTGTTAGGTGTCTACCCAGCTGAACTCTTTCAACAGTCATCTGGCAATCAGATTAATGATGAGACTTGCCGAACTGCTTGTACTGGAGAATAGTGAACGACCAAAACTCACTATATACGCTAAATAAAACACACTCCAAATACCGAAACGAACAATTTTTAGCAAATCCCAAAAGAAGCGTGTAGGGTTGTACCAGGGGATACCATTAGAAATGGAAAAGCGCGAAAGCAACTATCATCTAAAAAACATCTACCTCGATATGCAGTGGCTTCAGATCCTTTCCAGAAAATTCACATATTTCGGTGAAGGATTACGACGTCTCATATGCAACCATCGGGGCGAAATTACAGGTTTCTGGCTGAATACGAGTGGTTTTGTGTGGTAATCGCCTGCCACATAAAAATAGCTCAACAGGTCCCGCATGGCTGTTTCGCTAATGTCAACAAATAGTGCCTTAATTTGTTGAGCAAGTCACGGATTCGTTTGGCCGGTTGGTAATGTGAGAGTGGCGAGTGATTTCATCTTGAAGAGGGGTGTTAAGTGAACACTATGCTGCATTGCCGGACGCTTGAAGTCGTTTTAACCATCACTCCGATGAACCGGATTGTATTCCTTACTAGGTATCCACGGCGTTTAGTTAAATCTGAAAACATTGGCCACCTGAACATATCCGTAGACGATTTGGTAACTTCCTCTTAGGGTACGTCGAGTACATTTCTCGTCCGGTGGTCTTGTTAAGTGTGGCGGTGATCAACTAGCAACCCGCAAGTCCGATGTTGCTCTGGAACTAGCAGTTGTCGCACCTTGGAAAATTTTCATTTTTTCTCTAGCTGCAGTAAACCCTCTTGGATTATTCGAACAACTACTGAAATCGGATTACTAATTAATTTACACGCTGGTGTGAAGGAGATTCAAATATGACTCGAATTATTCTCACATTTCTGATATTCTTCTTAGAAGTATACATTCGAAAGTCTGACGAAGGGCCCAGTTGTGTCCAAGTCTTAGTTATCAGGAGATTCACTATCAGAGCTATATATTTCTGGACGAACCCGGGATTTTTTCTGGTGATGCGTGAAGACGGAAGAACACTAATTTTTTTACTGAATGACAGGTTAAATTTTGAGCTTTTCTTTGCACGGGAGTTAAAAATAGTCACGTTTTTCGCCTCAGGAATGCAACACTTGTCTGTTAAAACATTCGAATGCACGCTCTCATTGTGTCCTTCAGAAGTCGAATGGGCTGAATATATAATCGAATATACAGTATTTGCTAAATGCTTTAATTATTGCAGTTCATTGTCGATCTGGATGGCTTGCACATTTTTCATGCAGAGTGCCGCCATAATGCGTTGATCGTAGAGGCAAGCTCACCTCCAAAGTTTTGAGTTCCTCAATTCTGTAATAGCCTAATTTAGATATACATGACGTTGTTTTGAAAATAGTCAGAATTATGGGTGTATCTGGAGCAAAGGGGGGTTTTGAATTTTGACGGCTTGCGGTAATAGGCCGTTGACTCGGGATTGATCATGGTTCAGTGAGCGAATCATAAGTTACACGGTTTTAAGCAAGGAGTGAGATTACATCAAAAATATGTCCGCCTAAATGGCTGTTAATCGCTTCAGTTGCAGGATGATGAAGCGCATCCGAAAAGCCCTGAGTGCACTTGGTAACTTCAGATAACGGATAAAAAGATATCCTAAAATACTTGTGTGCACTCTAAAGGACACATCTAAGCCTCTCCTACTTTCTTCCGGTTTCAAAAGAAAAAATGTGAAAATAACAGCAATAAAGGCAGGTCAAATGAAAAATACATAATTAAGATCAGAAACTGGTGGTTTCACATATATTGCGTGTCTGGGTTCATTTAATATAAGCACTCGTGTTCTGGAATGAATCATTTCGAGCACTGTACAGACTTATCCGTATTGTTAGAAACCAATGGTTGTGCGCATATCATGGAATTACGGGTAGACCTTATATTCAAAACAAAATTTCAGCTGGAACTTGGCATTGTTCGACTGAAAGAATGAAGGACCTTAAAGTCAAATAGGCCTTTCAATTAAGATTGCGTCACTTGATCAGCCGACAGGCAATAGGAGCGATACTTCAGTCTATCTATGAAGATAAGTCAAACAGTTGCCCGGCTGCTTATGGTCGACTGACAGGTTGTTTTACTACTAATCGGAAATTAGTGCGTTTTAATCAACCCACAACTTCAACAGATGCATATCACCGATAGCTGCAGGTGAGAATATAAGTTAGATGAGGGCATTCCAGTCTTCTTGCTGTGTCTTGCTATTCCTTCAAGTACGGCGCTGACCCAAGTATGTCATGCACGCTCATCGACTGGAACCTTCATTTGAGGTGCACAAAACAATGCAATCATAATCAGAACAAAAACTTCCGCAGACGCAGATGATGCGGCCATGAGGGCTGACTTGGTATTCAACGCGTCACAGGTGACGTTTTAGCATCTTGTCCATACCAAATATACTGCAAGTGCAAACAGTAGACATTAGGTAACCCAAGATGACTTTCAAAACAGTAACCGATGGGATTTTATCCATTCTATTAGGTCTGATTTTTTCGGACAAATTCCTGACTGAAGAGAAATCACCATAAAATCGAACACTTTTATGGTATTCTTCATGGCTCTCTGAAGGTTGAGCAAATTGTGTTTTCTTTCAAGAATACTCACTTCACCTATCCGCTTCAGCTACTTTGAAATGCTGCTCCAAGAGGGAAAGACGGTGTTCTGAACATTGGTTACACATCACTACAAGTCACTCACATTCATTTTGTTGACAAAGTCCCTGGAAAAAATTCCTCGCCTTATTCAAGACGCCAGGTTAGAACCTGTATTCCCACTACGCCTTTTTTGATTTCAAAACTTTTCATATTAGACATCAGATCTCACTTATTGGTACAAGATTATTCGGACTGAGTTTGAAATTGTGTTCGTCACCATTCAAATGATCTGCATAGTTCATTCTCTACCCCAATGTCTTACTGCGTTATAATACTGATGGAGTTATATTGTTTTTGCAAGATTTTTGTATAAGTAAGCATCTCTTGTTTACTCCCAATGTGTCCACTGTAGCTATGGACTAGTCAGAGTGTGTGATACAGAGAAGACTGAGAATAATCTGTCGAGTAGTCATCTCTTTCGGAAAGGTTTGCTAACAGTCGGCAGATTTATTGCCAGGCAACCTGGTAAACTAGTCACCTGATCTGGCGAAGCTTTTGTGTCAAAAGCGAAACGTTACCCAGCAATAAATATACTGGTCGCTACCTAACCCTTCCGAGGAAATTAGCATCATTTATTTGAGAAGTACTGGGTGAGTGAACTGTGTTATTCATTCTAACGTTAAATAAAATAATCGTATGGCATGAATGACATTCCAGGAATATGGATTGCAAGCGGCTTCAACTAAATACCTAATTTATCTAAGCAAAATGAATAAGCTGGAGACGAAGTAGTATATACTTCAATATTCGCTGGCATATTGTAACTGTGGACAGGCTTGTATATAGATTTTCAATTAAAATGTCAGAAAGAACGCGTAAAGTTTGATTGGGAACAATCAGCTTCAGCAAACATATCCTAACGTTTTGCGGAAAACACTTGAGTGCTAGGTGCGATTACGCACTGGAATTTGCATACTGACATCAGTCTTATGGACGTAAGTGTTTGCTACCCTTTATTTTCATACGATTCCAAAGTAACTCTCGGGAATCCTCTACAGTTCTCGCCACCATTCGACACCCCTGATGATATAAATTGTGTAACCATGATAGTGTGAGAATGAATGCCTTAAAATCTCCAAAAACGACACCGATTGGTCAAAATTTGGCACGATGAACAGACATTGGACAAGAAACCGTAGTTAGTTTATAGCCTGGCATATGTACTTCGACTTTAAATCGAAGAATATACAATGTCAGTCTATGAATCCCATCCCCGTAATGTGGAAAACGCGCACAAAATAGGTTAATCGATTCTTCGTTTAACGAGAAAACGTACAACCACACAAACAGTCGTTTATGCGTTTGTTTAGATTGGACGCTGTCACATTAGTGACCAGTGCTCTTTATGACTGCTTCGACTGTTTGTCATAAAACAGGGAAGAAGCACCACCCATCTAGCCAGATTACGTATGGATTTATTTCCTGCATTCGCAAATTTTCAGAGATTTGTGGGGAACAGGAATCAATCTTTGCTTCCACGATACTAAGTCAAAAGTTACCTGGAAACGCCACACATTTGCAGACCGTTCTTGGTGAACTGTTCACCTTTTTACCGATCAATATTACCGATATTGCCACCCTTCCGTTTGCTTTTTATTATGACGTAGCAACTAAGTGAAAAGTGTGATTGACATCCACTTATCAAAAGTGTAAGTTAAACTGTATTGAAATCATCAATGAACCGACCGGAATTCCACTAAGTACCAGTTGTCGCTTTTCAGAGACCTTTTGTATACGTACCAAATATCTAATGGTAATCCGTGCAACTACTCCATTACTACAGTCATAAAACAACTTAAGGATACAGGAAACAAATTTATTGACTTTCAGAATTAAAAACGGATATTTATATGTTTATATACCATTCTATATTAAATTGAATGTAGTAAATCCTACGCAAACCGTTATACGTGAACAAGTTTCACTCATATTTATATCTCGTCAAATGTATGTGACCTAGGTTTGCTTATTCTGGTGTGCAACTAAGCTTTGAAACAATGAAATGAACAGTTGTGTCCATGGCACTCGACTAAATACTCATGACGCTTCGATAACAATCATCAAAGGATGCAGCAAGCCTAACACTGCAAAAACCCGGATCAGGTTGGAGTGATATCAGCTTCATAAGGGGAGTCGCACTTTTGATTGCTGCGACGCTCGTGTGATTTCGTTGATACAGTTTGAGGCACTTCAATCGCTCTCGATAATCTGATTATTTTGAGTGTGATTTTGTAGGTCAAGCACTCCCAAAAAGTTGAATGTATTCGGAACATGGGTGACAATGACAGCATAGAGAATTACCTGTCCCTTTTTATTTCAAGTCAATTGATAATGAAAAATGCGCGATTTATACACAAAACTCACCTGCATTTGTCAACCAGCAACCAGTGGGAGGTTAGTTCCCGATTAAGAAATCATTCAGAGATTTTAGAAGCCAGGGAAGTGTCATCCTCTGTGATTCGTGTCGCTTCAATACTCCAGAGTCATATTTCGAACTTGTTGGAATGAGAGATGGCCATGTGAGTTTGCCACGAACAGTTTTAGAACACTGCACTATGCTTTTTATGATAATTATCAGATTCCCCCTGGATTCACTTGATTTGCAATTGAGTGTATTGATCGCTTTTACACAATTTGATGTTCAGTGAAAAAGTGAATTTGGTGGGATTTAAGGGGCCATCTATTTGAATCTAGTAGTAGACTGTCAAGAAAATATACCACGATGTCTTCAAAATCATCCCAACCGAAATAGAGGCGTCCTTCGTGCAGTAAATTCAGCTGAAGATTGTCGTAAACAGAAGTTTCAGTTACGCTTCATTTGAAATTCCCGCTTACACGAGTTCAGTTTGCATGTGAGTGTATTCCACCAAACTCCTTTTGGTGAGTCTCAGAGTTCACTAAAATCTGGGGGGTGATAAAACTTTGAACGATAATGTGTCCGAAAGCGTCGTGATTTCATATCTTTGACACAAGAGTTGGAAAAGGTTTTTCCTGGTGATGTTCCAAGTTATCTGCCTTTAAGAGTTCCTTGCACTTGCAAGGATGTGATCTTGTTCAGGTCGTGGACAGGTATGCCTAGGCAGAAGGGATCTTGTGAGCTTTCAATGGTCCCGTTTATGATCAATTCCAGAGAATGAACTTGCTGGTCGATGTAATGTGATTTAATTTACTGCTGCCACTTTTTGGAATAACAGACGTTGTACTTATACCACTCATCAATGCGCGACTAGTACTTCTGGTTCTTCATGGGAGTACTCCCTCAGCCCTTGAAAACTGCAACTCGTGTGGAGTTTTCCAGATGTCATCCAGTTAAACGAAATTGTCTTGTCAGGGCAGCCTTGCAAAACACATTAAGGCCACCTGCAAAAAGCACAAAGACGAACAGGTGGTACACATCTGATTTCCCCACAGCAACAGCATGACCAAATTCCCCCTCCGTCCTGGTGCACAGGAAAGTTAGGGTCTTGAGACTAGTCATCTAGTAGAAAAACATATGGCGTCGAGTACCATCCTCTATCACTTTCTGAACGAGAAGCAACAGAAGACAGCCGCGAGAAGAAAAGTAATAATTTTTTGACAAAGAAGTTGCATGCCAGTAACTTGGGTGCTTTTGTCAAACAGGAAACTAGAAAATGGTTTCATGCTGCTTGTTGCCCAACTTTCAGCTTCTCTTATGACGACGGTTCCTAATAAGATAGCAGTGTGTGGCAGTGGGGAGGATAAGCTCAACCAAAAGACGATCTAGAATGTTGGCTTATGACAACAATCTGTCCCCTTGCCCAGTAATTTTTATTCGTGAAAGCTCTACCCAGATGAAGCAAGAGACAATACGGTACTTATTGGCAGTGGATTCTGGGTATCTGTATAGCGGACAAGTAGACGAAGTCTGTCGACGCCAGTGATAAGCCCCACTTAGGTGACGTCAGTGCTATGCAGAAATCCGAACTCGTGGGTTATTGTTCAAAGACACACATATGAATTACCATACAGTCAAGCAATTTTGGAAACTAATGGAGAAAAGCAGTGTTTGTAAGAAAAATCGTCGACAGTGAGAAGAAAAATCTTAAAGCAAACTTGTTAGAATATATACACACAGCGCTCAGCCGCGGGTATAGCACAAAATGCAATTGACCACAGCTCTCTTGTCGATGGGTACACCTTCTTACGAACAACGAATAAATATTTGGCTAACTTCCTCCCACTACAAGAAGCATTGGTGAGTGTTCATCTTTTTGCATTAGGGTCCAAACGGTTTCTCAAAGCTGGTTAATCTGCTTTAACTCGTTTGGAAATCGTCCGCACTTTGCGCTTCATAAAGGGTGAGAAGAGGCACAGTTGAGTGGGATATCTGGTACCGTTAAGATTGTGTCAGAGATAAAAGACACACTTAAACAAACACAGGTGGGTCATAGTGACTGGCATCAAAGTTTTGTGTCTTCAAATTGGCAATCATCTGAGAATTTAATCTTACCAGTCCGTTGCGAAACGTTCGTGTATTCGTGTTATTTGATAATGTTTACCAAAGTCAAACGGCTGTGTAATACTACCGTAAGTCATCTTTGTGTAGCATTTTCTGCTTATGTTTTTGGACCGGTGGTTGTTTCAACGATGATTTATAGGATGTCAACCACAGGTCGCATGTGCGTATTTTTATGGAGGCTTTATAACGATACATTAAGTTACCTGAGTTGTTGTTTCATTCCAAGCTTAAGGTCTTCTAACCTAGGACCACCTGATGCTTTTCCGTAACTGAGCTATTTCAAGCAGACCGGCAGCCAGTTGGTAATTTATCTCAGTCAAGTGCTTCACAGTCTAAACGCAACAGGATTTGGCTAAATAATTTCACAAGCTATGTACGTATCTGTTTGCGCTTCGAGGACAACATTGGGTTTGGTTATTCCAAACAAACGAAGGCCCGAGTCAAAAAATTCAAAACAATGCAGTTCGTATCGTCAGAAACATAATAGCATTAGCATTCAAGAGGCGAATATAGAGATACGTGTAGATGTGGCCTGAACTCGACTATGGTATTTCACCCGAAACAGAACAAATAAAGCCACGTTTCTTTTGAAAATCACAACAAAGAAAGCAGTTTGCTCACGACAGG
The DNA here is from genome assembly GCF_000715545.1 of Opisthorchis viverrini. NCBI lineage: Eukaryota > Metazoa > Platyhelminthes > Trematoda > Opisthorchiida > Opisthorchiidae > Opisthorchis > Opisthorchis viverrini. The sequence goes on along the minus strand of NW_008751718.1, from coordinate 772,894 downwards.
TTTGGCACTATCATTGCATTTATGAAGGTCTGGTTGTACAATAAATCCAAAATAAACGCCTATTTATAAGTCGAAATTTGCATTTCATGATGCGAGTGTGGTCCGTTTATTCTAAAAGGCTGATAAGCACAACACGGCCGCAATTTGAATAATCAGCAATACGTGTCCCACTGTTCTCTCGGACGGTTCGAACCCACGACCTTCTAGTTATCCGTGAAAACTATTCCAATTTTTCATAGCTCCAAGTAGATTCAGAAGATTATTCATAATCGTTTGTTGTTGATAACTGACTGACTATTTGACAAAAAAATTACCTAGAACTAACTGCAAACTGGTCGCTCACAAATGGTGAATTTATTAATTGTTCTTATGCACCGAAAAAGCACACATTCCGAGCGTTGTTCTCCTGATGCTGAGTCCATTTCAGCTCGACATATATGTAATTTTAATATAATAAATTCGGAGACGCGTAACCTGGTATTTATAACGACATGTAAGCTCGAACCGAGAATTCAAGATGAAAAGAAGTGGGGTAAAATTATGGGAAACAATTTTGCCATTTCCAGGTGGATCAGCTGTTTATTTCAGACAGCCAGACCGACCTCCGAAAAAATAGTTGAAATACTGACGGAATTTTGGCTCGAGTAGTATTTTGAAATTTAGGACGTGTGACGGGACCTTCCCCCTTAAGTGTTGTATTTTGAATTGTGAGAGGAATCGTCTCGTGATGCTGGTTCGAATAGGCGCGGCAGACTGTTTCACCTGTTCACGAGATATGAGTCTCGACCGTATCATGGCGCTTCTTTGCTGTGGAGCAATATTGGTTTGATTTACAAACTCGCTATTCAGAGATTCCACACTTGTTCCACTCTCGAAGATGGCTCAAAGCTGGCAGCTTGCGTTTACCCCCTCTTTGAATTTCCCCTGGCATCGTTTCTTCTTGATCCTCAAAAGGAATTTCTTCATGTTTGCTTACGCAGAAATTATTCATTTGTCTGTGATGTAGGTGTTATCCCCGCCATCGAAAACCTTGGGAATGCTGTATTAATTGGTTCATGTATCGAGTAATTCTCACACGGTATTCAGCGAATCCCACAGACATGCATGCCCTCAGAGTGAGTTAGTGTGTCAATGCAACGCATGGCTTTTTAGTAGCCCTTCTTCAACGTGCCCGCTGTATGCGTCCCCTTTCTATTGAAACCGACATCTGGGTTGCATTCATATTTGTTACTGCTGAAACTTTCTTGCGAAATGCCACCGTTCCGGGATTCGTCTGTTTCCATGGACCCATGCAACTTTAGCTGCCCAATAAATGGATGCTGGCATCCATGTTGCACCCAAATCATACTGTCTAATGAAATTTAAATTAAGGTTGCGTGCAAAAGTTTGAAAATGAATACAAGTTCCAGATAAGTAGGCGGCGTACATGAATGTGCGTTCCCCATTGACCACTTTATTCGGCTCGTCACCTGCAATCAAATTAGGGTCGTGCATAAGTTCTTTCACACAAAGTGTCTGCATCTGCTCCGCGTGTTTCGATTACTTCAACAGAAGTGCTTTTAACCGGTACGTCTACGGAGGTGTATATGGCTGATCTAACTAATCATGAATGATGAGGTGTCTGATGTCATTTCTCAATCATGAAGAACAGCACTAGCTCAACAATTTTGGTTGAGAAGCAGTAGAACATCACCACCCTGCAAGTAACTGATGCACAATACTCAGAATTAAATTCCGGGGTCATCGGTCATTTCATAAACAGATATTTTCGCTGCTGTAAACTGTCCCGCTTGTCAAATTTTGGATTCTGTCACTTTGGAGGGAAGTCATTCAGAGAAGCAAGAGTAAGTGGAGTATCTTAACGACCGCGAATAAGATCGCTGATGGGAAAACAATAGTTTAGTCCATGGTAACGAAGAAAGAAAACAATATTTCCTGCACCTTCGCTTATCCCTGCACTGAAAATCTATCGTGATATTCAGGAAGACTAATTTGCAGAAAGTTTAATAGGGAAGGAAGGGATACTCCTTGTTTTGACGAGAACGCTGACAGTCGATAACTGAACAGAACATTTCACCTCGGACGCTAAATATTGCAGTTTTTTGTAACTGTATGCAACGACGACGACTGCTTTCCGCCTATCAGTCTGTACTACTTGTAGTGAGTGTAGATACTGAAGAAATTCTTTTTAGGGGAGAACATTTTGTGAACAAAATGTGGGTATTTAGAAACACGTTATCGAATTTATAATTCAAATACATTATCCTCGCAAACACTCAGGAAAACTCAAATCTGTAATTTATATCTTGTATTTGCATGTTTATCAAAAAGCACGATTAATTATTTACGAAAAACTCAAGAGGTGGACAATTCATGATTACTTTACTACATGAATCTTCGGTTGCGCGAGCGATTCCCAGATAAACCCATATTGGCTCAACTTTATCGAAGCCACCACGTACGGAGAACCGTAGTCCACCGGAGTGAACCCTTTCCCCATCTGTGCGCCAGGTTCATCAGCGTTTACATGGTTCTCCGTATTCACTCTTGAATGTTGCTGTACAAGGGAAGCTTGCTTGGGAATGATCAAACCTTCAAATAATTAATGTTGATCTGTCAGCAGTAGGAAGTCTTTTTATTGCGCTCACTGCTATGTCGAGTGATTTGTTGCATTGTGATGTTTCTTAACCATGATTTACGTACCGCTTTCCCCTAGATGGCCTCCCATTTCACAGACAAAACTAGATGTATTGATTGAAACTGTTTTAGTGTTGTTTCCTTATGGCAGGTGACGTCGTTTAATATTCCTAATACTACCAAATATCGTTCCAAGCTGAGTTTATGGGTTTTGGCATATCGTTTCATTGTAGTTATTTATGAAGCAGGACACAACTAAGAACGTCATGGCTATTCTGGCTGGTCACTGAAGTTCAGGTCCTTCAAGCGACGAATACAACACGACAGTGATGTTTGAACAAGTTCTAAGAACAAGTTTTGAGAACATCACAAACGAGAGATTCAACTGGGTTCCAGGTGATCTCTCGAAAAACCAAATTGGTTTGCAAATGAGTGTCAATTCGAAGTTCTAAGAAACTTTTTTTGTGACTGCAAATTCATTTGCAGTTAGCTATGATATTAACAAGTGAGTCTTTTCCAGATTTTAGCTTAATTTCGCACTTTTGCAACTTTTATTTTCTGTTGTTCGAGTCGGCAATAAAGGCGCTCTGCGTTTTTGTTTTTTTTTTATTTTTCGTGTGGGTGACTCAACACACTATTCTGTCAGTAGAAGACCTTGGGTTCGCACTTTACTCTGTGACTAGGGGCTCTGCCTTTTCTTCGAATGCTGAAAATTCACCAAATACTGGTAGATGTAGCTTGAGCTGAGATGATTTGAATGCTGCCAAGATGACATACTACATCATATCTCAATGTGTATTCTCCCAACCTTTATTGACAAATGATTGTCACAGGAAAGCAAAGGTCACGACTGGTAGAAAAGCCGGTTACTCAAGACTTACTTAGCCTGAATGATGGCTCAAAGACAGATAGCAAAAACGCTCCTACAGTTTTTACCTGAATGAATCGTGGATCTTTGCTGTTGCCAGTAACTGAGGTATTACTGAACACACTGAGAACCACGAAAAATGGCAGATATGCGGCTTGTAAATCTGCCTACCTAGAGAATCGAGGATAAATTCATGCAAACCGACTCTGATAAGATTTAACACCTCGCGCATAAGATCGATGAAAAACTTTCGACAGCCTGCGGAATTACTCTTTTCAGGAAATGTGCCTGAATGATGATTCCCATTAAGAGGAATGCTGGTCGTGGGCTGAGGACCGGTTTTCAACAACCGTACGAGTAGTGTTTCGTCTAAACACAGTGTATCGCAATGTCTCTAATATAGTGCCCATTGAAACATGAGGTGACTCGGTGCAGCATATTCAGTTGAAGCAAACTCTCTGCTAAGATTTTGTAAGCCAGGGAGTTACCGAAAATTTGGCCTAACTACCTAAGAAATAGTCCATGTGAATGACATCCAGCAGAATGGCAAGCCCCCTAGACTACAAAGGGCCTCATTCACAAATCAGCATCAAGCGCGTTCCGCACTCCTTTACGTTAGAAACCCATAAGAATGACCCATAGCTCTAGAGTTCAAACCATGCGCGGATTACTGTAGATAGGTAACATTCAGCGACCCCACAAAAAGAAGGAGTTGACATTTAGTGTTGGGACGAATCGCAGTCCAAACAGTTAAGGCCAATCAGTGTTTTGCCATAGAAAATAACAACATGCGTGGTCTTGGTGTCACTTTGCACAAGATATTCACCGAAAATGTTAAACTTCCTCAACGATTACCGGTGCATGGTTTTGTCGAGATGCCAATACGGGTGACATAAACATCTGTGAACAAACCCCTTACAGTACCCACACATTTCCACCTCTCACTCTGTTACAGCCTCCAGGCATGTCTAGCTGTTTGCTGCTGAACTGTCTCTGTTACCTTCAGACGATAGAACGGATGGTTCAGACAGACAAATCTGTCTGCAGAGTTTGATCTGCCTAAACGGGTGAGTGACGGTTTATGTCTAGCTACGACAACGAAGCCCATTTTAATAGTAAAACTAACTAACAAATGGTATGGATGAATCTGCGGAGCGACAGTTTCCATTGTAATATGTTAAAGATTGCCGCATTGACCTAGCTATGATTGACGTAGTACGCAGTCCCGATTTCCGATGACATCAGTTTCTGAGAAATACACTCATTTGCAAATCAACTTGGTTTTTACGAGAGACTCAAATGAATTTTCTCGTTTCTGATATTCTACAACTGAATGCGCTGCACACAGCTGGCACGATATTCAAGACATCGCAGTATAATTTCATAAAAGAGACTACTCACAAGGTTGCTGAAAACTTCTCGACAGCCCACGACCGGTTTCGCCCTTCTTGGGGCTCATCTGGTAGGCACAGTCCCCGAGTTTCCGTCAACCTTATGTTCTACTTGAACCCGAATTGGACTGTTTCGAGAAATACACTCATTTGCAAATCAAGTTGGTTTTCACGAGAGACTCAACTGAATGTGCTGCACACAGGCCGCCTCATGATCCAGTTGGCACAATATTCGAGATATCGCGCTACACTAGAACATGCTTGACCTTTGGTGGAATACTGTGGCAAGCCCATAGACAAGTATCATTATTTGAGAGTGAATGCAGTTAAAGTTGTATTAATATTCAACCGTTTGTTTTATCTACACGAAATGTCTGCTTTGTTACGATGCTTCGCAGTTTTCTTCCGACAATCTCTCGAAAGCTTGAGGTTTTTCATGAATTTAAGCTCACTAGCATATAAAATGTTGTAACGTCGTGTTTACAATACCCTGTTTACTGAGCTTAATCCTGGCTTGCATGAGGATGAAATTATTTGGTATCTGATTTGTATGTTGTGGATCCAGCTTGACCATTCAAGAAAACAACACTTTCAGTTTTTATTGGTGTTTCGTACTAAATACACTGTCACTATCTAACGCTTCACTGTTGAGCGTTGTAGAAACACGGTGAAATTGATAGACGCGATAAAATAGTCATTTGCAACTGGATGAGGATTTTCAAGGATTCTCTGGGAGATACTAGCAGCTGATTGCATGAGAAAGCTAAATATTTGTTGTATATCCTGTTCATCTGATGGTTGAAGCAACTGAAAATGCCACTTGCTAACTGTCATATTCTTAGTTTGTCGCCTGGTGATTACAGCGGCGTTTTCTTCCTGGCTGCAGAAGCGCAGTTGTATAGTGTGAACTGGTTCCTTCTGGATGGGAATGAAAGAGCAGCGGTTTGCAAAATGGACTGCCATAATTCCTGTTCGCTAAACAACATTGCTGTCCACGTTCCCGCTAGGTTCTACTCGGAGTCCAGACGCTGCAAACTCATGAGAGCTAGAAAGACATTCTGTTGCCAATACGTAGGCGTCTGTGATGCCCACAGGTCCACTGACTGGTAATATTTCTGAAATCCTCTGTCTCCTCTTGCATACGTCGACCGGGCGGCCCACATCTTTACGATCAATCCCGTTAATAGAATGACCAGACAGGTAGAAAGTTGTCACATAATGTCGTATAGTCGAATATGGCATGGAAGGAAATGGGAATGTATAGTTCGACCAACTGATCGTTATGCTTATCTGGGTCTAGACGCTGATCTGGTCTCGCCGGTGTTGTTTTTTTTCGAATAGTGCGTGTTACGTTAGATTGTAGCATTTAACTACTGAGATTTTCATGGCAGGCATGCCAAATATGTTTTATTAAGACCGTTTTACTCAAGTTACGCGTAATTGGACATAATTTACTCCACGACCGATTTGCTAATGTTAATGCTACCGTTATGAGATGTCACATCTAATGTATACTACAAAATGTGCACTTGTTGGTCGTCATCGATTACAAACGGTTGGTGGCCTTAGAAGTCCCATCGATTGTGGGGTTTGGTAGGTGAAAATATCCTGCAATTGTTACCAGCAGTTTATGGAACCAGTGAGCTTTATCTCCGGTTACCTTTATTTTCGGTTATAGACCGCATGTTCGGTACAATGCTCGTACTTACCACATCATTCACATCATTTAATTTAAACTCCATTAAAACGCCATCTATCCATGAGATGGGCTCCGTAGTTTGGAGCAACGGGATTGCATATCAATGAGACATCATGATTTACATCGGTTTGCCTGTGTAAATCATGGCCGAACAATTTCGGTTAAACTACTAACCGGAAGGTCGCAGGTTAGAGACACTGTAACTTCCTGAGGCGCGCACTGTTAGCGCTTCCCAGTAAGGATGAAGCAGCTGTATAGTGCCTCGGGGTTTCTCAGCATAGAGTGACTTCCTAGAGGACAAAATCCCCATTGAAAATCTGACGTCTTATTGTGCTATATTTTTTCAAACTTTGATGAAACCAGCCCAAATTACAAAATAACCCTCACAAGGTTGCGTAAATCTCCTTGATAGCATAGTATCAGTCTCCCCCTGTCTAACCATGCTCCGCATCTTCATCACATGCCGTTTTTCTGTTAGCTGAGATACATTGTTTTAGGGTCAGCAAACTCAAGAGGAGGAGGGTGATCCAAGATTTATGGAAGGGCGCTACCCGCAACCAAGTGTGAATCACTGCTTTGAAGCATTACACCAAACAACCATTGTGATGAGCGCATCTGAACTTAACACCTGAAGATTGTTTTAACTCAATTTTAAACTATGCTGGTTTTCTGATATGCACTGTCATGTGGAGACAAAATATTTAGGGTTGGCACGCTCAACATAATTCTGTACAGACAATTTATTGTCAGGTTTCGGTAGCCATCTTTGGTGGGGAATCAGTCACTGATGACTGTATGATGTGGTGGCAGATTTCGCCTTGTGACAATCTATAGGTAAACTTATCCGTATTGTTTCGTGCTCATTACGTATATTGAAACCTCCCACGTGCACTGATAGCCGACCGGGATTTTCATTTTCTTCACAAACACATTATTGCAAAGGACAGAACGTATTTACGCGCGGAGCCTGTTGCACATTTCCTATAGATAATTATATTCCACTCTGTTGTGCGACACATTTGTTCTGATGTTTGTTGGCATCGAATAGGTCAGATAAGATGGACTTATTCGGACCACTTGTTTGATCAAAATGAAACGCGTAAACAAGACTGTTTCATTCAGGTTTTGCCTAATGTTTGGATAATAGTTATTAGATGTTATAATTTTTCATTCATCACCCCACTGTCTGATAAACCACTGCGTCACAGACACAGGTTGAGGAACAGCCACAGATATGATCGCGTTTTATGATTAGATGAACTTTTAGGAGACTGTCAATAAAAGTATCGCTGCCTGGATAAGATGGTTGCCACAAAAGCACTGTGTAAATAGGGAACATTAAAAACAAAATTAGGCCACGTATGGAAGATGTCGAGACGGTAATATTTTAACGAGAGTATGCTGTGGTAGTCGTGGTATTGAAAACTAACTGCTCGTCACTAAGTACAATATAGTTCAACACCACGGTTTTGTGTCTTTCTGCACACACTAGGACAATAATTTAGTGAGAGTCTGAGGTGAGGCAAAGATGATCTGTCAGTACTTGTCGTTTGAGACAGTCCAACTAGCTTCTCTTACGTCAGTCACAGTTTACTATGATGTTACACCGGAAATAGCAATTTGCTGAATAGAGCCGGCGTGGTTATCCAAATTAGGTATTCCACGGTGGAATAATTTGAAACCATTTGGTCCGGTGTTCGTCATCAACTAACAAAATTTTGTTGATGGACGTAGATGGTGGACACTGGTGAAATGTGGGTCGGCGAAAGGGACAGAGAAGGAATGGTTGATTTAGACAACAACTCACAGAAAGGACGTTTGCCCCGTTCTCTGTCTAAGAGTGGCCCTTCAATTGTCTTTTGGTCCGTTGCTATATTGCGCCGACATTAACATATTAGCATCGATCAAAGGAGTCCTAGTGATTTCCCTTGCGCGAAACATGATATTTATATGAAAAATTTACACAGCCAGCAGTGATGCATAAAGAAACATACTTCAAGGGGAAACGCTGGGCAACGTTTCAGCACGTAGTATTTGAATATTGTCATGTGAAGTAGATTTTTGTTAAACCTATCGCGAAAATCACAACTTAAAATAAGGACATGACCCCAGAAGCTGAAGGAGGTTTGGTAGCAGTAGTCTTGATCGTGAGAATGGCTGTCTTACAAAACAAGCGAGAAAATCAATTCTCCTGATGTCCACTCAGAACAGGGAGGCACAAACTAAACCCAAAGCAGCAAATCGACATGCCATATGTAAATGAGGGAACGCATGGGTGCGCATACATTCATGTTATCACGGCGATAAAATAAAAGAAAGTTTGTAATGACAGTATGATAAGGTCAGACCACGTCTGCCGAAAATGACCACCAGTTTGTCGTGATTATAGCTACTATTCATCCGCCCTTGCTTGATTCCTCCAAAAAAACCTTGCGTTCGATTTGAAGAACTCAACTCAACGAATCAATACTCAAGCAATAATGATGGACAGTTTGTATGGAAACTGAAGAACGTAAACTGTGATCAGAACGAAATAATGGTGTGCTCACATCCGTAGATCTCCATTCTACCACGACAAATGTGGTCAAATTGTTGGATAACACCAGCATCCCAAATGGATCGCTGGAGAAAGAATACTTCTGACGACTTCTTGAGTTACCACACATTTCGAGTTTAACGGGGAATATTAGGAACCACTGGGGGACACCCATGGGGTGACCAACTTCAGGATCTATTGAATAAATTACAGTGCCAAAGTTGGAACAAACCGCGTTGCCCGGCATAAATCCCAAAATATAGATCCTCTCCATGGACTACACTTTTGTGATCATCGAAACGAGTGAACCTCAACAAGTAGGCCAACCATTCAGCGGCGATTTCAACGACGTCACATTTACAATCGAAGAAGATAATGACAAAATCGGCATTTCTGGATGTCCTCATCACTAGATTACCCAACTGACAGCTACAAACTGATGCTTACAGAAGGACGATGCATACGAATCCAATTCTTACTACCAGAGGAACCACCCAAACTTCGAAAACACAAAGCTGTATTCCGACGCTTTTCAAGCGGCCCAAGAAACATTGCGGAATAACAGAATCCAAGGTTAAAGAAGAGAAACGCCTGTACATTATGTTCCGGAAAAATGGACACTCAAGAGATTTGATCCAGAGATCACTCAGGAAGCCAAGTAAGACCAATGCAACAGCAAAGGACGGGAACAAACGAGTCACACTGCCGTAAGTCAAGAACACTGCTGAAATGGCGGCAAGGTTCTTACAACAACATAATTCGACGGTTGCTTACAAATCCACGAATACTTTTCAGAGGACACTATCAAAACCGAAAGGAAAGTTAGATTTGATAAAGAAGAACAGCGCCGTATGTAAGAACCAATTCAGAGACTAAGGCAAACAACATATAAAACAAACGGGAACGAATACCAAAATACATGAACACAAGGTTGAAAAATACACCCATTTGCAATTTGCTTTGCTTTTCACGGTAGACTCAACTGAACCCCTCGTTTATGATATTCTTCAACTGAATTCTGAACCAAGACCGCCTCATGTTTCAGTTGGAACGATATTCGAGGTATCACAATACATTTTCATAAAGGGCATTGCTCACTTCGCTTACTTGATGAGCTTCAATAAAGGTCAAACCAGTTGTGGGCTATCGATGAATCTTCAGAAACTTTGTCAGTGGTTCCCTTTACGATCATTTCTCTCATTTCAGTGCACAAAAGTCAGGAAAAAAACACGAGTTTGACTAGAGCGTAATTTCATGGAAGCAAATTGCTCCATAGAAGAAGCTACCAAAAAACACACTAAAACCGCTGCTAATTGTCTCAACTAATTTATAATAACGCAAATTTTTCTACAGAAACTGTAAAGAATGAGTCGCCGGTATATCATTCACGCTTTGCCGCTGCACGAAAGAATAGAAATATCGGTATGAAGATACACCACAATTGTCGTGTCCAACTGTGGGTGCCGATAGTTCCAAGAGCGCTTTTGCAGTCTTCCTGATACCATGTCAGTCTTTAGTCTGCGCAAGTCTAGTTTTTCGTTGATCATTTGGTCGACGGACAGAGTACCTGAAGATAACAGAGGCTCGGGTAGCATGCTATCCCAGACCATGCGTCTCTATGTTGGACAACTTTTGGTGTCCCCAGGGAGCCAGTTGACGTAGAATACGCGTTGACGAATAATTTTATTCGGACCGAAATAGAAGCCTCAGAGGCGTTTGACGCCGTTGTGCGTGGTGATCTTGCCCAGGAATTTGCCACGATAGCATCTATCGAACTTTGTTTCTAGGAAAAATCACCTAGCTAGAAAGCATCAATCGAACAGGTCACCATCCAGACCGTAGTAAATAGCAGAATCATCGTTTAAAATTCACAAAGCCCCCACTTTTTGCGATCAAATAAAAGTTGAATAACTGTGGAGACAAAACTGCCTTATTTTACCCTAATATTTATGTTAAATTCTTCAGGCGCAGTTTCGTAAGTTCGCACACTAGCCTGTACCTTATAGGAGGAAAGTTTAACAAAATTGGTCAGTTGTGTTTGTTTGGTTGTACCTGATTTCTGATGGATGACTGAGTAGGCTGCGGAAGCGAGTTTTCAACACATCCAAAATATCTCTAGTCTGTCTTCAGACTCCTCCATGAAGATGGTTCTTGTGACCCGAAGTTATTCTCAAGCGGCAGGGACTGACGAGTTGTTTGGTACCGTACTGACATTTGCATTTTTTGCTCAGCTGTAGATTAAAGGACGATTTAGTTTTGTCAAACTGATAACCCAGCTCTTCTCGGTCCAGCATCATTGTCGTGTTTACGAATCAGATGAGGTTTCGACCAATAATCACCATAGAGCCGGATAGCGCCTTTTGCAGCTCCACCGACTTATTCTATTTTCCATCGCCCGCCGCTACAAACCGTTTTTCTGTTCCAAGAATTTCGTTCCATCATTTTTCAGGATGAATTTGAAGTCATTGTCGAACGATGACAATAAGAAGTTGCCATGTTTTTATAGGTTTATATGTCCCTGTTCTAACTGAATATTTCCAGGCTTAAACCAGAACTGCAAACTGGAAAACGCTTCCTTTATGGTCGTTCATTGATCCAACTCCAAATTGTATTTTCCCCAGTCCCGAAGTTCTACCAAAACAGGGCATAAAAATTATCTTTTTACAAATGGTCGGTAGTTAATGGTTATTGCTTAAATAAATTTTGGCTGGTAGATAAGTTTTAAGAATGAGTAATTGTGCGCAGGCGATCAAGGATATGCCAGGACGCCCTCTCGCTATTTGCATTTATCATTAATTTATTGATGCACTTCGTCCCAAAGAATATCACGGAAAGGGATTTTGTTGCATACTACAAATCCAGCTCCTTCTTCCTGCAGACTACGCACTGCAATTCCAGTTCAGATGCTTCCAACTGTATCTTAAGCATTTGCCCTTCTTTCAACTAGCTAGTCTCATTCAACACCGAAATGTGAACATCACACGGTTTGCATTCCTTGACAACAAATTTTATCCACTGTTCAGCTCCACCACTATTCTCCTTATCCGGTAGTACCATACTGTTACAAATTCCTAGCAAAAACTGTCGAGTGATGATCCTCCCTTAACAGGATTCATTTGGCCATTGTCCGGGGTTTTGAGGGTTGACCTATTCCGGATATCCGAAACATTGGTCTGAAATTGTTACCAGCACGCGGCTTTCAGTATCCGCATTTCCTGACCAGTCCTCCTTAGTGAAAGGCTGCGTCGATTCTCCCGTAAATCTGGGAATTTCGGTTGTCTGGTGGAAAAGACTCACTGTCCTTACACTTAAAGTCGCAGTAAAGCTATAACATCAAATCACCTAATAGTAAGATAGTGTTTCGAGCTTTTTTGACTCTATGATTGACTTTCTGACATCTTGGAACTCGGGGTGTTAATATTCCTGTCAGAAATGCCTCCAGAGGCATCGGAGCGCACCAGCCCTATTAATGTTACAGGGAACCTGCCTTAGGTCGCGCTGCCACGGAAACATTTCTCATAGGATAATGACGATACATGATACGCAACAGTGCCATCAGAGCTAAATAGGAGAACACTCATGCAATTTTGCTGTTTATGTATTTAGTGACTCCGCATTCAAATTCTACTACTACGAAGAGTGACGATAATGGCATTTTCGTTTTTGTTTCGTATACCGGTGCGAATTGTGTCCCCCTCTCCCATGCTTTTCTCACGAACTTCTGATGTTTTATCGTTTCTTTAGGTATCACGTCCAAATGAATGCAGGTTACACTGCACCAAGAATCTTGGTTAGTAAGAAAGTAATATTCGGTTCGAGGATGGTACATGAATGTGCTTGGTCACTGATGTCCAGTAAGTAGCCTAATTTCGTACCATATTTACGAGATTTTCAACCAAATCGAGTGCATAACGGTCTAATCCAAAATACCCGTGACGTCATTCGCCGTGTCATCCTGTTCATGCAACTTTGGTTTCAGCAAACTACCTTCCAACACCAACCAGGGAAATATGAAAACGTTCACCCTTCACTTCGTGTTCTGTGACAGCAAGTGAATTCTGTATATGGGAGACGCTCCGCATCGGCATAGTGAATGTCACCCCCATCACACCTGCGTTTAAATCGATAAGCTTGTGCCAATCAAATCAACCAGAACTGGACTGCACATAGCTTAAAAGCAATTCAGTCATACGGTGACCGTTTATCTGTGATTTAGTTTTTTTCAACAAACCCACTTCCTTGGAAAGTTTTAATTCAGTCTGTTCACATCAACCGTAACCTTTTGACAGCAAACTGACAAGCGCGTTGGATGTTGCAGGAAACAAGCTTGGAACAATAATGCAAGGATAATAAGGAAGAGTTTTGGAACCATAGAGAAAGTAAGTTACTAATGGAAAATCTTTGAAACCGAAACGTCAAGTTACTAATAGTTTGTAGACGAATAACTCTAGTCGTGTGTCCTCGTGTTTTGGGCTAAAATTTCTGCAGAATTACAACCAAACGTTTACTCAGAAATCATGGTTATAAGTATGAATGTATGATAAAGATAAAAACCTTCCTTGGTCAGTATAGAATAGACACAGTATTACGGATTCCACAAACGCAGATTGCAACGAAACGCGGCCTTTCGTTGATCGGAATTCAGGAGCGAAGTTGAAATGAACTTCTGTATAGTGGATGTCGGACATCTACAGTCATCAAAACTTGAAACAATTGCAGTGTTGACATCAACCACAGAAGTGCAACAGTCAGCGGCTGCAACTGCACATCTCGTTTCTTTAGAACTCAAGTAAAGCCAAACAACAAAGGGAAGATAGGAGCAGTTGTCACAAGCTTGAATGTTGAGAGATTGGTGGTAAATACTAGACATAGTAATGACTAACAGCTGCAGCAACAGGTGCTATGTGGAGACAAGGTGATACGACAGACTTACGAAACTAAGCGGAAAAGATCCTCTAAAAGTTACTGCTAAATTTGCCAAGCGGACAGAAGCGGCTACTAGGCGGCTACTAGGCACACACCATCCAGCGTAATGTCACATTTCGGAATGCGTGACGTACCACACACAGGCACAGTTCGTTCTGGGCGTGAACTGCGCCAGAGTCAAGCAAGAAATAACGTAGTCAACAAAGGGTTGCGTGTTTAGCGGAACGGACGTGGTCACGCAGTTCCTGGCCGAATGATCGCCGCTCTGGAACTCCCATCCTAAGTTTCCAGCTTCCAATGAGTCGCAGACCGATTTCTCCTCTGAAAACGAATTAAAGAAGCACACATGAAACTTAAGGGACTGTTAATAGAGGTGAACGGGTAAGGAAAGCATACAAGCGTAGAAAATGAGAACGGTACTGGTATTATACGAGAGTGAATAGATTTCATGCAAAATCTGGCCATTTTTATGCCCATATGAATGAAATTTGTGACAAAATGAATTATTACTTGCATTTTACAAACTAGGAAAAACTGGAATTCAGCTTGTCCGTGACTAGGTGTGTCTGTTTTAATTTAAGTACATGATGAAGAGTGACAAATGCACATAATTTTCCTGGAGAACTGATTGGTCAGCCATGCTCTGTTGAACCAGCATTGGAAGAAACTGGTTGAGGCAGTGTTTCATACAAACTTAAGGATGCTTCTTGGCCCTTTAGTATCAGCTGGGCATGTGCCAATTCGGAAGACTTCGTGATGCAGACATGCCTGCATATACTGACGAATTTCCGAAGGTGGTCCTTGAAGAATGACCAATGTAACTCACAGGATACTCGTTCGGCTTTAATGTGAGCTTGAAGTAGTTCCGGCATTTGTTTCACCACACTATTGTAAATACTTTGCCACTTTTGTCCAGGTTCGGATGACTAGTACGTAAAGAAAGTTATCTTATTTACAGGAAGATCATTGTGCAACAGATATTGTTCCAAAAGCCGAATACGTCCTTTTTACCACTGGCGAATCCAAAAACGCAGAAATAGTGCAAGCTTATGATTTTTTCTAATTCAAGTGAAGTTATAGGAAAACCATAAAAGTAGCGTACGACAATGTATATATATAATGCATATATATACATATAGATATATATAACCCCACTCCAGTTTCGCGCATGCGTGGTTTGTCTGGTGACGAATTTTTGACTGAGTTGAGTCTACCTTCACTAGTGTGTATTTTGACCGACTCTGATGACCTGCAGCTTGTTTTTCAGTTACACAAAATCAGCACACTGTCTGAAAATTGCAATTCACAAGATATACACTACACTTTCTAGCGTTTAAGATTATTCGCCTGCCGTAATAAGCATTTTAGCTGAGTATAGCTATCTCTCTTCGGCCACTTGACGGTAGTATAAGTCAAATATCAGAAAACTACCACGTAGTCAGCCAAGTGGACTTGTTCGCACTATTACACACACAGCAGTTTCTAAGCGGTTGTATGGAACTATGTTAGGACAAGAACATGTGTTACGTCGATATCAAAATCCAAAAATGCATCAACAAATGAATCCGTTGAGTCATTTCTTCACGGCTCCACTAACAGATTGGCAGCTGCAGTCCATTCTTGAAAAAGGATGGCGGTGCCGTCAATTCAGGAACAAGAAATGTCAGTTGAATAGGCTGATGGTAAAACAGGCGATGATCTAAGCAGTTAAACGAGAATCACCCTGAGACCAAACCTAAAATAGAACAGTGAAAGATGCCATCGGATTTAGATCGTTTCACATGAGGCTAATTATTAAGGAGCTCACAATCAGGTTGTGTTTAAGAGCTTACTTTATTCCCAGGCAAACGCTTTATTGAACATTCCCTTGTGCCGAAACCCGACTCTCAGTACAATTGTAACTGCTACTCCGGACTTAGAAAACGTCAACTGCGCTGTCAGTTTAGCTGATTTCTTAGAACACCATTTAGTTAGTTAGTAGCCAGGGGTAATACACCCAACGCAATTTGTTACCCAGTATGCGCTTAAAATAGAATCGTGTATGTCTCTGAAGTAAAATTTCTTAAGTTGGAAAATTTAAACGTCATTTAGAAAGTCATTTAAGCACGACCACTTTCATGGGGATCACTGTACGCCGGACTTTGGAATTGCCATAAAAACTGGATGGAACTCGTTGCGGTTGACAGTGTCTGTACTAACAGGTGCCTTCAAAACAGTCATTCTTTATCGAATGTGCGCATTCGGATGTCAAAGTTGGTTGAGTGTCACAGCTAACGTGGCAGCCGTGCGCCACAGGTCGTCATGCATTTAATTTCATTAGCAACCTGCAAACTTTCTTGTTATCTTCACATAAGGTCATACTTTATCACTTTAACAAAGGTACCCATAATTTATTAGTATGATAAAGCCTGGTGACAGTGACTTGGAGTAGAAATATTGGAGATCACAACTTGTGGATCTTGAAAGCCACTTTCAACTAGCACTCAAGAGAATCAGTTCATTTGGGAAAATTTTCCGCAGAACATAACCAAAGTGTCCGCCTAGATTGCTCCTTGTCTGACAAGTTCCGACAGAAAGACTCTTAGATGATAACCAAGAACTGGAATTCCCCTAGCAGGTTAGCTTTTTTGTGATCGTGCTTTCTGGTGGCGTTAGTCCGCAATAGACATATTTGTTAACGGAGTTGCTTGAAAAAGTCTGCTCACCGTAACCAAAACGTCGGATTATAACACTTTATTCCACTACGCGGTATTTTGACCTTAAACTTTCCATCGAAAACTTTATTGTTTGAATCACCCTGAAGTGGTGCCGCTCAGTCGTGAGGCTAACGTGATTCCCAGGTAATGGTAAAAATTCTGCATCTCATCGGACGGATTCATTCCCATTCTCCTTCCGCAAAGATTTCCCACCTTCCCTTTTATCATTAACATTTGGGTATTTGCGAGTTATCACAACTTGACGGTAACTCTTAGTAGGCTTTTGATGTCTACATTAGCGGCCAAACGTATTTTTGGAATTTCTCTGAGATGTGTCGCTTCCAAACCTATTAGGTCAAACGGCTGGCAACGAATGATCTCGAAGATCTCCAGTGATGCTACTTGACTCTTAGTCAGGCTGGTGACGGTAGAGGCGAAATAGGTGACACCAGTAGTACCTCGGCTAATAATTGCACTAATTATTTCACAGTAAATTTTGGGGCTGGAGAAATCTTTCGGTTTTAAATTTCAACTGGTTTGTCTCTTAACGACAACAGTTAGTAAAAATTATTTTTCAACGGCATCAATATACTGTTCGATTTTCAACGTATAAGAAGGGGCGCAAGTTATCCGTAAATGCTCTACAGCTTAATCATACCCATGAGTTGCTGAGACATTTATCTTTATCCGATCAGATATTTAGATAGGCATAAATATTCCCGGAATATGATATTTGAATGAATAATGGGACTTAAAAATTTATGCTAAAGTGGATACAAATGGGATTACAATGATTTATTTTGAGCATCATTAAAGAGTAACATGCACGCCTTTTCGTCCAATACGTTCTTAACTTAACGCTCGAGGACATAACACACATCAGCAAAGAATTAACTTGGATGCGTGACCAGCTGTGCAATGTGTAGTAATCAGTGGCAAATTCGGCCGTACATTTGAGTAAAACGAACAAAACGAAATAAGCATTATTTGCGAAGCCGTTTTTACTAATTTATTCTTATATAGATAGCTTCTTTTTTTGGTTTTAGGAACAGTTTTCTACGGTGTCCCCCAAACTAGTATTCTCTTCTAGTATTCCTTTATGACCACATAAGAATTGCTGAGTAGAAAGTCGAAATTGTCCTGATAGCTTTCCGATCCACCAGCACTCTGAGGAGATAGAGAACTACCATCGAACCAGGAATTCCTCCCCCTCTTCAAACTCTCTTCACACTATCATCAAAATAAGAGTAGCCCGGAAGGTATGTTCATTTACATGTAATGAAAAATCGTCATTCAAAGAGCTAGTCAACACGTGAATGTGTCGTGTAAGTTTAGTGCGTAAAGGATTAGATTCACTGTTGTTCATGTACATGCGAGTTCTTCACAGTGCCGGTTAACTGCTCCTGATCTTCCACTGGTCTGCAGATCGAGGGTTCAAATCTCATTGGAGATTCACGAGAAGCCCTCCGCAGCTGATTGAAAGTTGGGGCAAAGCAGTTGCATAAGGTATTCCGGGTTTCGACATCGACTGGTTTTATCTACTGGAAAAAGATCTCGATTAAAACTAGTCCAGCTCACTATATTAGGAAGATATGCTTGCTTGTTTTAAGAACGGAAGACTGTTGATTACGACTTAGACCTCGGTTGAACCTTTTTTCTTTGTGTAACAATGCTCAGTAGTATTCGATGTGTTGCAAAGCCACAGTACGCTTCACTTTTTGCAGTTCTGTGAGTTCCGTTTGTGACGCTCCCCGATTGACTGTCTTTTAAACTCTTCTTTGTATGGCCAACTTTTATGTATTACCAGAATGAAGAAATCTGGGAGAGATACGCAATCCATGACATCGTCACATCATTGTTTCGGAATCGGTTTAGCCGAACACACTAGCGGATCAATGACAAGCCTGAATCTTACAAAATCAACAGCCTCGTTGTTTATGACTGACGAATCAAATCTTCAAACTCAGCGAAGAGAAAAACAGGAAGATGCTAGGATCAAAAGGGAAGAAACAAAACCAGATAATAAAAGATGCACGATTGGAGGCTACGGATCGGATAAATCTATGTCAACACAAGCGAAGCCCGCAGAAACTAAGAATAAGTCTTTTCTGGTGAGTGGATTTGAAACGGTTTTTTCTCATAAAATTAAAACCTATAACAAACCCTTACTTAGATCACGGTTTAATGTTGAACGCTTTTTGCGTAACGGAGATTACCTATCTGGTGATGTAGAGCAGATCTCACGTAATTTTCCGGTTTTATTGAGAGTCAGAAATGGAAAGGACAGAAAGAAGCGATGCCAGAATGGGTCGAGGCCGTTGCACTGTAAATTTCGTTGGAAGACATCACAAAAGGGAGATCCGACTGAATCAGTGCTTGGCATAAGTGCAGTTTATTAGTAAGCGATTTGTCGATTACGCGGAAAATAACTTTAATGAGAACAAAGAGACTTTGCCTACCTGAGCAGAGTGAAAACAGTGGTGGGCTGTCAAAAGGCTTTCTATAACTGTATGAATAACATTTATGTCCAATTTTTTGTACCGCTGAGTAGTTTTGCATGAAGTTTTGTTTTTCAATACATAATGCCTAAGATTTACACGGGAGCTTACAAGACTAAACTTCATGAGATTCACAAGACGCACAGTGATTAGTAGTTTACTTAAAGATCCTACTTGAAGAATTGCCCTTCAAGAAACCAGTCGGTAACAACATCTGCAGTTTTCTCGCTGAGACGATTGTATGAAAAGATAATTCATTAAGAAGAATCGTCTTTGGTTTGTCCAGTGGAAAAGGAATTACGTAGGAAACGCTTTCCTAAGAAAACAGCTCCCCAAGGCCATACTTTTGGCAGTTGGCTTGTATGCTGTCCCCAAACAAGACCGGTCGTGTTTTCAAGTCTATTGACAAGTTGCGTAATTATTCGCAGAATAAGACTACCAGCCACCTTGGGCAATGCTTCAGGCGGTTTATCAACGAAGCAGTGAATTTGTCAGGTCCGATGTCACTAGTTTTTTGGACTCACTCTACTTATGACTAGCTAAGCCGCAGAGGACGCCGTAATTTTATGTCAGTTTAGTATCCATTGGGTAAGCAAAAAGATTACTACTGATCTCCATTGCTGATTTCTCTTCCACCTTCTAATCGCAAGAAAAGTAAGGGCGAATTAGAGTAAATCTTCCAAAGAATTCACCGGGTGAGCGATAAGCGGTATATAGTGTATGTGGTATTTCGGTAAAATCCAGTGTGTGAAAACTTACTAGGTAGTTGGCATTTTTCGAAACAGTGATGAACCTGGGACTGACTGGCATGAGATGAGCAAGAGGTTAATCATATGGCCCAACTTACATGGAACTTTGTTAAATACAGTTTAGTACAGGATGTGGGTCTCGCCTCAGCCTGAATTGATGGTCCTCGTCCCTTCTATCAAAAGAAAATGTCAGCATGGAATTCTTTTCCAACTGCAGTTAACAAGGGCAGACGCAATGATAATCGTATCATTATTTGAGGTTTAAATATATTGGTTACACCAGATGTATTAAAGGAGGGAAGATAATTTTATTCACTGAGTCAAACACGCCCATCAAAAGATGCAGATGCATGTATGTACATGCAAAAAGTTGGTTACGGTTCGATGTTAATGGTTTCAGTGTGTGGTTCTCATAAAACGCTTCGGACGGCATTAGGATTGCCAAAGAAGAATGTACCTGACGTCCAAATAATTTGGCTCAGAAAACAATTTGAAGTAAGCACACAACCCATAGTGGCTTCTAACAATTCATCCATAATGGCAATTTAGTGTGATATAATACAATGTTATGAGGATATTTCGAACAATAATTTCGCCAGGAAGTCTGCGCTGAAAAGTCAGAAAATACCGACTGCGATACCACCTAAAAGCGTGTTTTATCAGAACTCTGTTCAGTCCACTAGAAGCTCAGTCTGGCAAAAGTATTGCAAGTTTAGAGCATCCTATTTATGGATCGCCTCTGCATCAAACGGTGGTTTTCGATCCCAAGGCAGGAAATTTTGGAAGACGAGTCTAACAAAATCTCATGCAACGGATGCGAAATTGGAGAGCAGGCAGTCATTATACCATACCGTATGGAAACTAGCTTTACAATGAGAGTAGGTGCGTTGATTTTACCGGGCTACATGTTGCAAAGCGCACTTGCGTGTGGAATTCGGCCGAAAAGTTTATTTGACAAGTTCCCCACAGTTTTCTGTTCCTTTGAAC
The DNA here is from genome assembly GCF_000715545.1 of Opisthorchis viverrini. NCBI lineage: Eukaryota > Metazoa > Platyhelminthes > Trematoda > Opisthorchiida > Opisthorchiidae > Opisthorchis > Opisthorchis viverrini. Next base: position 751,907 of record NW_008751718.1, on the reverse strand, counting down.
TCTAACTGACGCCTTGGGATCTTCCATTATATAACTTATCAGGCTTTTGAAAGAGCTTTCAAGTGTCCATGCATGCAACCTCTTCGAAAAACCTTTTTTCTAGCTAGAAGAATGGAAATATCATTTGCATCTGGCCAAAGAGTGCTTGGTATAGTCCACCAATGATACCTGTAAAGTTTGTGTGAGGGTCGCTAAAGGACAGCAATACACGTAACTTTCATGTAATTCTTCTCGTTCGAAATATACATCCAAATATCTGCAAGACACCGTGGGAAGCAGTGGTCTAAAGTTTGATTTAACTCACTTTTAGGGGTGAAATGCAATGCAGTTTACTCTTCGTTGTTATAAGGATGGTTATAGAAAGAGAGGTATCATTAAAAAAGTCGCAGGCTACCACAAGACTATGCCTCACCAAACCAAGTTTGGCATTCATTTGTTTTTGACGGCTATGTACTTTTGTCCGGACCTGGTGCAGTTCCCTGCCTGGAATACAAATTTGTGCAAACAATTGCATATATTGACCTAGCAACGAGTTGAAGAAGACTATAATTATGCTGGTTAGAGCCCATAGCACCCATCAGTATATCAAGGCTGGATGTGGTTTCATTGACTCTGTACAAACTTCCGCTACTTCGGTATCTCCCTGGTTTTATTGGACATTAACCACGAGTTAAGATTTTGTGTCGCCGAGACCAGTGTGTCTTGTGATATGCTTGAGAATGGAATATATTAAAATGAAGTGTGTCGCTCGACAGTACAACGCTTACCTGCAAACCAGTGGCTGTTTCTGTCTCCCGATATAATAATAAAGCACTGGCCGTTATCCAGCAGTGAAGCAGATTACACATACAATGCTCGAAGCACAAGATATGCTTACTGGGGTTGCTGTATTAGTTCCATATCCTCCAGTTTCCAAGTCATCTGGAAAACTACATATAAAACCAGTCTGAGGTAGTGAAAACATGAGAAGCATTTGAACAATGATGTTGCACTGAAGGTTTAAAAAAATTAGTCATGGTCATCAGTCGAATAAAATATCCTATGTTTCGTTTCATGCAAAGATTTCCATTTGCAATTCAGTTATCGAGCATTACTTGTTTACTTTCTCCAGAAAATGACAATACGTTATTTTCCAAAGACTGTAAACGTGTGGTGCTGCGTTGGGTTTTCCAAGCTTTTCCCTTTTATCTTTTAGTTCGATCATATACTTACAGTCGAGTGGGCTAGTGATGGTTTAGTCTGAAGGAATCAAGAGAATATCCCAGCAGTAATATAAACAAAAGGACGGTAATATGTTTGTCAGTTGTTTTACGGATAACGTAATACACCAAGATAGCTAAAATCTGCTGGATAAGGAGGAACGTGGAGAGCGTCTTCTGTCACTAACCAATATTTGGGTCGCTCATGTTTCTTTTCTCAGAACTTTCTCAGGCGCGGGTTTTCCGCTAAAAATCGCAACCGAACAAAGCACACCGCAACGAGCGAATCGTACGCTTTTGAAGCCCCTCAGGCAGTTTCAACTATGCATTCGGAATTTTCAAAATATATAGCGTTGGAAAGAAGGCCACATGACAGGTACGTATATGCTGTCTGTGAGTCATTTGCTTTTCACGTGAACACCTATTATTTCTCTCGATGAAAATCTCAATGAATAGCGGAATCTTTATGAAACTCTGCAACCTGGTGGAAAACTAAAGATTAAATAATATTCACTGAAGTTTTGCGTGAGGTTCCCGCTCACTGGAACTAAATCCGAATAGTCCAGCACCGCTCAAGGCACTTTGTATGCTACCTTTCTGTCGAGAAAGACTGGAAGAAATACTAAGATTCTTTCGCAATGAAATGGATATAAATCGTTTTCCTACCTGCGTTTTACGGTAATGTTATGGTATGATACTCTGCGGCACCTGCCTTACTTGAGTTCTTCTTGTTTCAGCTGACTTTGACCGATCTGGCGCGTTTGGCTGAGATCAATCATTGATTAAAAACCACTCTGGATTTTCCACATAGATTTGCCTGACTACGCCAGGCGAAGCAGTCTAATTTCTCACTTAGGTTAACTGTCCTCTGTGGAATGGTTTACTTATATCAAGGTGCGGTGGGGTGCTGGTCAGATTACTTGTCCAGATTTCCCGCAACATAACTACTATGACAGACGGATCCTAAAGCGCATGCGAGAAAATGACAGGCATGTGCATAAATGTATACAAACTTGCACTGCTAGGAAGCAATTCACTATATGTCCATCGAGAGCCTATCGGCAATCCAAAAACATGCTTGCGTGTCAGTTTCGTTTTACGCACGGCTACTGATAGTGTCAGGGCATAGCTCACCTGGCGTAACTCAAAAACCCCACCAGCGGAGCTGACTTGATTGAAATTTAATAGCCCATTTCTTAGCCCGAGAAGCTGTGTTCTAACAACAAATACAAACTGTGTATACAACTGCCCGCTGTCATGAAGCATATCTTCTAAACCAGAAGTTTTTCGTTTTCCTCAGGTTGACTCACGTCAATCTGTAAAGTCACATGCATATTGTCAAACACAAGAAATAGTATTAAGATGCCAGAACAAACTAATTTTCAGTGAATTATATACTCCCACTAGCTATCGGTTCTAAGCGCTGACTGTAAATCACTCAACACTTGTTCGTTGAAGTCGAAGGAATCCAGTTATTGAACATGCTTTAGCACCCTCATTAGACTAAGCCAGTGGCTATTAAGGTGGTCCGTAAATCGTAGTCCGCTACTGCAATCTGCAAAAAATGGATTCACTCAGTTCATCCATCTCTGAGTTTGAGCTGTTAGTGTTAAACCAACCTTCTTGGTGAATCAACATGCTTTTCATGCATTTTTCGCTCGATTCTATACCTTGACCAGAGAAGTCATGGCAACTGACAGGAAAACAATAAACTTCCCGAGTGAAGAGGGCTCAGCATAATTGAACCATAACTGCATATGGTTGCAATGATTTATTGCATATGTATGCAATAAATCAGTGTCTGTTGTGTACTTCCACGCCAGATCCGTCCGAATACGGAGTATTATCAGCGGACGGACCAATAGTGGCTCCACTCTCAATCGCTTACATTACTTCGCAAAAGCCCTTTTGTAATGACAATTTGGTCAGTGATGAGCGGGATCTTCCGAGTCGGAAAGACAGTTCGAATAAGATAAGGTTGCATGAACTGGATTTTCATCTTCGCTGGCGTCATTTAAGATATTATGCAGGTCATTGCCGAGCTGATGTAGCGTGCAAAACTTCTACGGATTTACAGAGCCAATGGCAAAATTAGATGAGCTAATTTTGGCATCCTGTCGTTTTTCACCTTACCAGACACCATAATCAATTTCGTTGAAATTATTTTACTGGAAACTTACCAGACATTTGGACACCACTGACGCCCCGTTTGCACTTGGAAACTGTCCCATACCAATGGCTTTCATATAATGGCTTTCATATTATACCACGCCTAACCAAACTACACTATGTGGTAGTATAATAGACAGTACCATAATGAACTCTGTTACAGTAAGATATACTACGGCAAACCATGTTACGTCACAGTATACTTGCAGTATGCCATACTATCTTCCTAATCGGTAGCTGAATTTACCTGAATATGTTTCACAAGTCTGAGTTCATCTTTGAAGCAATTTGGCTTCAGAGCTTTTAAAAGGTCAAGTGAATTGTGAATCACAGGTGAGGAATTTGTTAAGGAAGATGCGAGTCAGACTCAAACGGTTTGACGAGTTTAGCTTCGTGATATTTTATGGAGCGGTTTGAACAGGACAACTATCAGCTTTTGCTTACATCGTCAGTGTTCCGAAAATTCAACGGAAGCGACTGTGGTTAAGAACGTTCTAAGTTCCTGCAACTTGCATCGGTAGCGTAAGCATATCCTTCTTTAGGTTTCCAATAACTCTGAAGGGTTTTTCATGCAATGAAAATTTTGCCTACATACTTTGAAACGAGACCCCATTATATTTCACGATTTGTGCTGCAGGCAATTCATTATGAAATACAGCTAGACAACACATTTAATATTTGCATGTCCATATGTCTTTCTTCCTGAAGTTGTCTTCCTTACTCTGTGGAACAAAGCCTTCGTCCCCCACTGCATCTTGAACTATCAGCTACCCAGAAAGAGGTCAACGAGTCATCAAACAGAGTGTGCTGTCAGTCAGAGTCAGACAAAATTGATGCCAGTCAGACCAATTGCTATCGCCAGTCGACACAAAGGCCACCAAGACCCACACACAGCACACCTAAAAGCACTCACCAGCTAATCTGTATCGTACCCAATTATGCCGCTCCGGGCTCGAGTAATACAAAATATCCTCGGCAATCTTGTCCGCCACAGAATCCACCCCAAGCTGAAGTTTTTGTACGTCGTCCAAGAACACCCACTTTAGGACGTACGGCATTACTAGTTCGTGCATCTTACTCAAACTTGGATTGCGAGGCCAAGCAGTTGGACAGGTGTCCAGAGAAACGAACACAACACACCTCACAAGAAAGCTGGACTCATTTCAACGAAATTCACATGCCACCAAGAGGCATGAGCCGGAGTTCTAGTGTAAATTGTGAACTGAAAGAACAAACCAACCTGAACAATGCGAAGTGAGTATTCAGGAGGTGTAGCAGTACTGTTCGAGTGTAATACACTCGTCTACAACGGCCTATCTGATGTAGCCGCGCTACTTAAAAACGGGTAATTATAACCATGAACTACATGATTAATATGCCATGTTAAGCATATTTGCGCAGTTAATATTGCGCTGCACGCTTCATTTATCATGTGTTTATATGGTAGTTGGCTCAAAATTGCTAATGGAAATTTTGGTAACGACGTGCACGAAGGTGGCACTCCAAAGGCTAACTACTGAGTTCGTCAGAGTTAAAACGTAAAATGTCATTAGTTTAAAAACTGAGCAAGCTCTTATCTATACGGAAACCTAATGTTGCTACCTAATAAAGTAATATGTGTGCACAATACTCTGAGAGATTTCCGTTCGGAGATAACGCCGCTCAACAAAATTTAGAGATTGTTACTTTGCTTGAGAGTTTTGCACACAATGCAGTCAGTAACTTTCAATCATGGAAGTTTAGTTATCCCATGTCATCACTCTTTTGGTGCTACTCACGAAGTAGAAAATGCTTCAATAAACCAATGGTTCTAGAAAAGTTGTTATCACCACTAAAGGTGTTTTCAAACTTCTTACAGAAAGTTTCAAAAGTAGTTTGCGGATAGTGGAAGGTAGCGCTAAAAACGATATAGAGGACGGTGAAGTATAGGTGTGCCGGTGCCGAGACTACTATTATCATGTTCAATAACATAACATAATAACAGGCAGGTGGCACAAAAGCCCGTTTTCTAGAATAAGCAAAAAAATAAACTAAAAGCGTTCCTGTGTTCAAGGTCATGCGGGTTGCACAACTGTCAATTTTCAAACCGCGCAACTCATGACTGACAAAGTTGAGTGACTGGTGGAACTGTCAATCACTAGGTAATTAGTAGCTAATAATCCCAACCTCTGTTCATGTGTATCTGAGTTTCCAGCCGACCTACGCGACCCCACTGAGAATCAGGCAAACCGTACGCATAGTCTTCAACCTCAACCTCAACCTGTGAGCGGTCGGAACCAGGGGACCGTGTGCATGTTTGTACGTGTGCGTCCGAGTATGCGGTGAATTCTGTGATGTTCTGTGCAACCCAAATGTTGAAGTTAAATGCAACATCATCGCTCAACTAGGTTCATGCAGCATGATCAGTGTGAACCAACAATTGACAATATCCAAGACCACGGCCGGGGCAACGAGATCTAAGTTCCTGCAGGCGCACCGTTTTAGAATGACGATGTTCATGCTGTTCGGGAATTAACCAACACCATAAAATCCTTTACTTCATGTTCCTCTGAATTCTATCTAATAACTGTTGACCGTGCGAACGACGGATGCTTTATATGATCCTGTTAGTAATGATGCGTTGATTCATTGGTATTCTCGGCACGCTTCGTACAGAAATGAGGCTGGTGAACGTTCATCCTAAATTAATTGAACCCGTGGTTTTCGCGGAGTACGTATCAACTCCTTGGTTTAAAACCTGCATTAAGTTCCGTTTGATGGCCGTGTCAAGTCGGGTGGCCATAAACGGGCGCCATAGTGCTTGGTCAGGTTCTGACCACCACTACCATAGATCCTCCTTTATCCAACGCGCCTCGTGTGCCTCAGACGTGCGGGCTGAGTAGAACCGCTTCAATACGATGCTCTTCAACTGAATGTGCTGCACAAAGTTTGCCCCTTGTTTTGGTTGGTACGATACTCACCCACCTGATGAGCCCCAAGAAGGGCAAAACCGGTCGTGGGTTGTCGAAGAGTTTTCAACAAAATTTATGAAAATATACTGCGATACGGCGGATATCGTATCAACTGAAACATATGGTGGCCTTTGTGCAGCACATTCAGTTGATGAACATTATAAACGAGAGATTCGCTTGAGTCTTCCGTGAAGACCAATATGATTTGCAAATGAGTGTATTTGTCAGAACTGCTTGAACTTGTCAAACTTTTCCACATACCTAGACGCACACATACATGCATGTGCATCGTTCCCTAGTTCCAGTCACTCACCAGCATTGCTTGTGGGGTTGACAACACATGCACACGGTTTTCTCGACATGCGGGTAAGTCACGCACATCCACTGTAGTCAGATCCACAGATACGCTTTCTCTAGCAATCAGAAAAAGTTCTTTATCGAGGTCACTCAAGCAGGTACGTGGTATGAAATCGCATCGTATATCTTTGGTGATGTACCCACTAAAATAGGTACACAGTGGTCCAATCCTATCATAATCTAGACCAAGGAAGCACGTTTACTGAGACATTTGGGTCAACGGTAGGTTTCCTCTGAGTTCATTAGCGCCCGCGTACATCTTAATCACTGACCGTTGAACTTGGCAACTCCTCCAAACAAACACTGAAAAGTGACAACCATCAGATACCCTTACCAAGGCTGATACAAATGACCTCTTCTATGGTCCTTTCTGTGTTTCGTTATAAGTCTCACTATGCGACATTATTCGATCGTCCCTGGGTGTTTTTCTCGTATTTGCTATTATATCCAAAGTGTCAGTGTCTCGCAATAAAGCCTCTTTATGCTGAGATAATTTCGATAAAGCTATGGAACCGAGCCGTTTTCGTAACCATTACCGTAAAATAACCCTGACAAAATGCAGACCACTTGGCGCATAGGCCTTGGCCGGCTACTAAGAAGCCGGGTAACATCTTCGTATTGTTAAAAAATGTCGAAAGACAAGTATATATATTCTTTTTGATCACCATAACTTTGCTGAATTCACTGCAGAAAACCTCAGCAATTGGGTTCACTGGTCAGGTTGACAGGAAGAAGTCGACAACGATGCATTAAGAGTACTACTTTGGTCTCAACAAAAATGAACCACGCGTTTGAAGATATTTTCTTCAATGGACGAGCTTCACAAAGGCTGTCGCATGTTTTAACTGACATGATATTCAAAGTATATTTTCTCAACGTAATAATTTACTAATGAAACCTCTCCAACATTTCACTGTCGGCTTTATCCTTTTTCGCATTCATCGAATTTGCAAATTCCCAGACTACCCATTGACTTTAGGTTCATTTCCCTAAAATTAGTGCAGACAGCATAATCTAAGGTGAAACGTCTGAAATATGCACTCTTGAGAACCGGTGATTACACTTGGGCCATTGTGTGTATCTGAAGTTATTGGAAGCCAGTCACATTCTCGCTATGAATCAAAATATATACGCTTCTGAGCACATTCCGGTCAATCATTTCACAGAATCGCTTTTCGTTGCACAAGGTAATATACTGACAAGGTGAACGTACTTGCTTGGCCCTAAACCTGCTAAGACGTGAAATTAGACCAACCGAAGATGATATTTGTTACAGTTTTCTCAATTGTGATTGCACATCAGCTAACAAGCGATACAAATGATTGATTAAAACCGTTTCTTGATAGCCTATGTTTGATGAAGTTGTGCTACTAGGAAGAAAGGTAGCCAAACCCCATTCAAGCCATATGGTTAATGAGAAGGATTCTCGCGGCGACATGCAAGTTTTAAAAGTACTATAATGAAAATGTTTTCCCAGGAGTAGGTACGCTAACAAGTGAAGAACTGTTGCGGTAGACGAAAAAGGTTTGAAACTTGCTGGTTTACTTCGCCTTGCTTGGTGCCATTCAGTAATTTTCCGCAAAAACTCCAATGTCCTTTACGAATAATCACCGTCCACCAGCCCAACGGGACAGACTAAACAGAAAGTGTGAGGCTAGAGAGCTGTGCTGCATTCCCAAGGTGTGTATACTGACTGGCAAGCATCAGTACCCGTTGGGTGGTAAACTCTAGTCTGTTCTGGAGAACGAAACTGCCGGTCATCGTTAGACGACGCACTTAAGCACCTCATTGTTTATTACGATCTATCGTAACGCTACTAGGGAACATGAAGAACACAGTTCTCCATCATTAAAAAGCAAAAGTATGTATTTTTGCTCAAAACGGTAGGAAACTTTCCGAAACTTGCATATTTTTTGACCGTCTTGTACTTGTTACAATTTTACGGAACCACTGTAATGGAGAGTAACCATGCTCGAGAACCACCCTAAGGCCATCTTGGACGTGGATAGCTCATTTGTGCTTAACAGTCTTTTAATATTGGGCGAGCATTTTATACAAGAAGTAGTACTAACAAGGCTTCCCAAAGCCATGCTACTTTCCAAGATTGACTTTAAAGACTGGAACAGTGTGTCGCTGAAGCAGAGCGGTAAACTCCGAGCTGAATTGGTTAGCCAATGATTGGCGGAGAAGATCAGTGGCGGATGTGCAGTTATGCTAATAATCCAAAGAATGTGGTCATTGCTAAAGGAATGAAGTTCAGTGCCTACGAAGAATACACATTTGGACAACACAAGTAAATGGAATGAATTTCAACAAAATTTTAGTCAGTGGTTACTTGAATTCCTACGAAACCGTATCAAGAGGATGTATGTCCCACTATCCATTATTTATTCAGCCTAAAAAACACTGAAAACGTCTTTGGACCCGCAGTGTAACCAACATCTATATGACGCTTATTGGTAGCTGCGTGTGAACAGTGTGAGTAAGTTCCAGCCCGGCAGTTCAGTACGCACCCGATGTTCATGTTTTCATGCAACTGGTAGTCCCAACGGTAGACAGGGACCAATAGATACGAAAAATCAACAAGTTGAATTTGGTGAGTGAGACGAATCGATCGTTTTAGGTGGGCTTGGAGTGCACATATTTTGCTGGCAAAAGGTAGAAACAGCACAATAGTAGGCATGTGTGTTCACTGCAACTAAACGGCGTTTAATCAAGAGCAAGATTTCTCTTCCAGATGGCAGCGGCAGATGGACTGACTTTTTGCAGTAGTTAATGGCTGCACCATGACTGCATAAGTCTCAATGAATAGCTTTTCTCAGTTCAGGTATATGAACTTTTTGTGACGCTGTTGAGGGTTAAACCGCAGATGAGCCTGTTGAGTGAGCTCTTTACTGCGGCACGAACTTTTTGATGGAGCAAAGCTGAACTCTAAAAAACTGCGCCATCTAACTGGTTTTTACGAAGAGGCCGTTAGAGATTTATCCACGCGTTGCTTAACCAACGAGCTAGTTTGTAGTTCTTTCGTTATTTATCTGTGAATAGCAGCCACTTGTTAGCACTGTTTGGTATAAAATATAATCCTACAAATTGGTCATTATCGGTGCTATTTAAATTTAGTGTGTTGCCATGCTTACATTCCTGTCATGGAGGTTTTGATCCGGTTAGCCCATTAAAATGTCTGCGAGCACCGGTTCCTACGGTCTGCCATTGTGACATCATTCATTTTTTTACAATATGTACCTTGGAACAAAGCTACACATTGGTTGTGTGCAAACTTATTGTTCTAGATACGCCGTTCAAAAGAAGTCCTGGGCGTAGACCATTCTGCCTAGTACAACCATATTAATTTTATCAATTTAATGGAAGTAATCTTTTCTAAAAGAGATTTAAAATCGTGTGAAGCCAACGTCATTGGAGCAGTGATTTGGGTACTCCTCGGTTCGGTAGAAACATTATCGAGAATTTCATTGTTACGGAGATCCAGAGATATCGGCCATCAGGCGCAGGATTCCAGAATGTCTATGCATTTTTGTAATCCCTACTTGCGTGGCGCACTGGAGTGAAAAATATGTCCATTGTTCCATGAAAACTTTCACTTATACGTATTAAAGTTTGTGATTCAGTGTTCGTTACACCGTGCCGCCAACTAAGAATTTGGTATTATCAAATAAAATTTGTGTCACTGTAATCTGCTTGCTTTGAAGGGATTGTGACGGGCCGTTATCCGGCGTTGTGCTAACAAAGTACTCCCGAGTGCTGTCATCAGGGAGACGTGTATTTTACTGAGTAGATAAGACTACCTGATGGGTATCAGTTCATACTAGTGAAAAAGGACAGTCAATGTTCAATTGTTGGTCATCTGGCCGAGCTTGAAACAAGGATTGTTAATTATTCGTCCCAGATCCAACTGACATCATCCAACCCAGCACTGACAACGTCACCTCGGTTGAGAATTAGCCGTTTACAATCCAACTGCCAAGGTTGGAGAACGGACAAACAATCAGGCAGCGCACCCAAGCTATCTACATTCCACCACATCACCGTACATTGGTTATAGAGTCCTGGACTGCTCACAAAAGTGTATGGGCTGAGATTGAGTGTTTATTGAATGAGTATTGCTTGCCAGCAAAAAGCCTATTTTTGTGCGCTTTGCACAGAAACGTTTTGGAGAGATTGGTAACGTATACGTCTACATTTGACGCAAAATTTGACGTACGTTCTTTAAATGGTATGAATTTTCGTTTTATTAGCTTACTAAGCGTCCTAGAGTATCGGAAAAGCAAGACTGGGATCCCCTCCACATCATGTGGTTTTCCGTTGCGCTTCAAAAGTTATAAAACATGGAGAGAAATGTGGACCTGCTTAGGATGGTCTAAAAAACAGGGACAAAAACACAGTTGCACCAGTTCTAAGAAATGTATGTCAGACAGTTGAGTACTAAAAAGCCAATGAGGCTCTGGCGTGGAAATCAACATCGGTGTTGATACACGTGTGCAATGAATGCGACCAGGTCCGATTGGCATGTCAGTTAAACCGTCAAATTTAAAGAAATAGCATGGTGTTGTAATAAAAAACAAGTGAAACCGAGATTTGTGAAATCGTGCATAACCCCCTCCGAGGATTTGTTTATATTCAATTATGTGCAGTCTATACATGATGCTATTTGTGCCCATCGTCACTCCTTCTGCTTGATCAAGCCATTTTTTACGCCGTTTTTATGTTACCTTGCCATGACATGACGTAAATCGGTCACACAAAATGACCTTCAGTAATAGGATGATTGAATTTTCTGTGACAGAAAGGAGAATGTATCCAGTAAGTTTACTGCTGGAAAATAGAACAGTGAAAAACCCAACGAATTACGTGACATCCGACGGGAACAGACGGAGGGAAAACAACGAAGATTTCTTTCAGACGAAGTGAAACTCTGTCGATCCACTAGGTGCTTTCCAGCATGGCCTTGAAGCGATAAAAAACAGATCAGTTTCGGTACTTTCTCATAAATAAACAAAACATTTACTATGTGTGATATCAACACACAGAATTTCAAACCGTAGGATTCAAAACTATAAAGTATGGAGGTCTGCAACGCAGTGAGTAGAACCACTGAAATCATCCTTCGTCGTGAATTTCATCACCCGAAACTGACTCCAGGTTCTATGTTATGTTTTAGAGTCTCAAGAGCGCCAATTTACGAGCTTCACATTTTTCTGTCTACTGCTTCCGTATATTTACAGTTTGGGCCGCTCAACATCAACGTTGACTAATTCTCCGAAGGGTATATCAGGTGACCGGCCGGTACACGAACCGACGAATCCACGGCCGGTTGCTCAAGTTCAGCCAGCGCAACATATAAACCCATCCAGATGCAGGTGTGTCCAGATGCACCGACATGCCTATGATAGTGTTCCTCTAGAGCATCAGCGGGATTGTGTGAAACCAACAGGTTTTGGTCCGTCAATGGATATACGGCCAATTGTCACCGCCAAAGGTGATCTAAAGAATGTTCCTGTAGCTCCTGTGTGCTCAGAACACTTAGAATCGCTTTGGAACCGTCCAAAGTCAGTAATACATTATTCCACATGCACAGAACAAACAAAAAATAAAAGAGCTCAACAAAATCAGCGTCGCTCTGATCAAACTTGGACTACGGTGCCACAGAACTATTCCGCAGACTTGGGAAACTGTACCCAGTTAAAGAGTCATCAACGGAAATCGGAACCTTCTATGATTTTGAGCAACAGGGTCGTTGCTCAAAGTCAAACGGAGAATACAAAGTTTCCATGCGAACGGAGGTCAAAACTGCCCATCCCTTGTGACCGTAACCCAAAACCGCCCACAAAGAACGTTCGTAGTATTGGAGAGGGAAGCAAACTGACTGAGGAAGATCACTTGAAGATGGTAAGATTTGTTCGCACGAAGATCATCATGCCAAAAAACATGACAGTAGTCATTATTTCGTTTTTATCCCAAAGTTTTCAATTGACCGCAGAAAAAATACAAGCTTTTACCTATGATAGCGCATAATTTGGAGAATAATGTAACCGTAGTCACATAGAATGTGAGATACGGATCACCGTCCATATTCTCGATAGATAGCGAGTTTTGAGCTTTTCATCATTTCACTGTGTATTTCCCTTTAGTGAAAAGGAGTCAAGTGACAATAGGATTGTTACCACATCCCATATTAATCTGTAGGTCACACACCGTTTGGTGAAGCGAAGTAAAATATAAGGTGAGAGTCGCTCATGTTTTTCCTGCTTTCTAGCCTGCTTCGAAAGAAAGGTCAAAGTCCACAAAGGATTCTTCTGTTGGGAAGATCTCTCTCCACATCGCAGAGAACGCTACAAAATCAATGACTAATTGTCAAATTCCCGTTGATTTGGTGGAAGAGAAGCCCACGAAGTCAGTTTTGAACCTTGATGAAGCTGACACACACCAAGTCACAAGGCACAAGCAATCAGCACTGGTCCCTGTTCAGACAAGCGTAGGCACCCAAGTTGGACAGCTCAGTGGATCAATTGAGTAAGCCGTCGAATTAAGGTATTTATTACTTTCCAACACGCCATTGTCTGAGGTTGATGAGATCTGTTTTACTCCGGCGGATACTACTGTCGTTTTCAGTCGTTCTACACTCAGTTCCGAGGAGGGTACTAGAACGGATAACCAATCAAATAGACTCTAAAACTGAACTCCAACCTTAAGCAGGCTATTTTCACAACTAAGACAATAAAGTTTTGAACCTAGTTATAACACTGCCAAATGGGTATTGCTTAGCGTTAACGAAGACAAAATTGTGCATGGATTGATCGGAAACTTCATACATGTTGTCACTAGAATGAGATGGCTGACCCGTATGTTAACTGAGCAGCAGCAGGGAGTTGAAAGTTTACTATTAACTCGTTAGTCAGATCCTCCATACCTCTGTCCGACTAAACAACCATACTGACATTTTCTAAAACTAGCTTGAATATATATTAGGGAAGAGGCGTCTGGTTCTAGAGGTTTCGAGACATGAAGAACACCCCTCACTTTGTAGAATAATCATCTAGGCACAGACGAATACGGCACGTGCTGCCGATCAACAGGTCACCAACGCAAACCACCCATGAGTTAAATCTGAGGCACTCGAAGGAAGTAATGGGGATTTCACAGACGATTATGTCTATCAACGATCAATAAGCACAAAGGCTATCGTTCTAACTGAAACTCTATCCCCACTGCTGATCTGAAATGCGTCAAACGTATCAGCTAAACGCAATTTACGACTGGCACAAATAAAGGTTATTTCAGACAGAATCCATAACTCAGAGATCAGCGACATTTAAAAGTGCGCAGTAGACGAAACACAAAGATATAATGGGGCGTGTTCGAGAGTCATAATTACTAGGGTATTCTTGTTGAACCTAAACTTGTAATTTTATACACCACTGGAAAATAATAGTTCATTTTTATTATGGTAATGATTAAAGGAGGCTCGTATTTTTATAGCACTACGTAATAATTTGGGTTTCCTAATCCTAGAGTTTGTGTTTCTCGATATAGCATACAAATCACAGGTTACTAAAACCTCTTGGAGAACCCTAATTAGTATGTGAGCTCTTGGAATTATACACTGATATCTCGGATGACATGCCCACTGAAATAGTGGCCTTTATGCAGCATATTGGGTAGAAGAATACCAAGTCATACCATAGTTTGGAGCAGTGAGATTTGTAGATGAATTCTCAACTTGGTCAGACGACCTGGTTAACCGTGAGCAGACAATTCGTTTCGCATGCCATGTCAACTGCTGTTCCGACGAACGTGATGTCCTCGAAACAAGGGTACAGCTTCAAAATAATCTCTCACTAAGATGGTTTCAATCCAATTTTTTTGCAATTTCAGCAGCGCATTTTATGTTAATGATGCACTTATTCCGCTTAGTGCACACCACGGATGAGCAAGTAATGAAATTTACGCCTGAACGAAGAAATATGATCGTCGTTTATTCACTAAGTTCTCTTGCGTCAAACGTTCAGCAAAGATAACAATCAGCTTGACAATAAATTTACGAATTAAACAGCACCAAATATGCGAACGGATGAGTAACGACTGATACAGTTGAAAATCACCAATAGTATTTGTTGTTACTATTTACTGAGCGCCGATTTTCGAGAAAACCATTTTATGCATATTCCACGTTCAGCTCTGGTCGGAGAGTTTTTCGCGATGCCGAACTTCCATTCATCTACCTTCCACTTAAAACCACATCCCTAATGGATGCTGGCCAACCATTTATGTAGTTTACATTGCTAATAATGCTATGTGACATTTTTATGCTTGTTGGCGAACGATTTAACTTACATGCAGATATCGACTAAAGCAACAGGCCATTTGTTTCATAGTCTGATGTCACTACTTGTCTGAGGACAGTAGACAAAGGTAAAAGCTTTTTCGAGGATTTAAGTGTAGTGTCATCGTGTGGGTAAAACTTTCCCAGTAGGTTAGAATTAGCCAAGTGATATAGATACGCTTCCTATTGGAGGGATAAGCAGGTGCGTATTTCAAGCAAATTCCGTTCACGGTAACATCTGAACAGTTATTAGTGCTTAATGTGATCGCCAGTCTGTTAAGACTCATGGTAACGATGATGATGATGATGATGATGATGATGATGATGATGATGATGATGATGATGATGATGATGATGATGATGATGATGATGATTCGGATGTTTCGGATGATGATGATGATGCTGATGGAAAGTATCACCATTATCATCAATGAGAGCATAATATCGCTGTTCAAAAGTGATGTTTCACTGTCGTAAGCATGAAAAGCTGCCAGGTGCCCGCATTTAGAAGTGCAACAAGGGTCCTCCGCAGAAGCCTTTAACCCAGAAGACTGACCGCAAGAGAGTGATGTTTGGTGGGAAAATCCAGCGTATTGAAATTTTTAAGAATTACTCGCCACACGTGTTCCAGGGCGGTTACGAGACTTTTAGTCAGACCTCTATTCTTTGACGAACCTAGAAAGAGAAACCCTGCGAGCGTCGCACGGACCTCTTCCATCATAGTTCAGTGGGTCATGAAGAAACGCAGACGTCACATCACGGTAAGATCCATTATCTTCGTGACGGGGCTTGCGAAAGTGGTGCATACGAAATTCTGGCCAGTTCTTCATCAATGGCTGAGAAATAAAAACTCCAACAAATATCCACATTTATTACCTGAGATTTTTCCACAACGGGACCACTCCTCACAATCAGTAACAAGGGAAGGAATGCTTCCCTCTCCGCTATATCATGAGCCTAAGTTTTAAGATTTGACAAAAAAATGACAATAATTTGATAAATGCTTGTACATTTTTTCTGCTGTTGCCAAAATGTCAAGTCAAATTCTCACCTTGCCCTAAATGACTAATAAATTGGGCAAAGTAATCTAGAATAAAACACTTCTTGACTCCTTGTGACTTTCAACGCCAAGCAAATCTGGAGGATGAGTTTATTAGAAAACGTCACAATTCATTATGCAATAAAAAATTTTCCTCGTTTTCTGGTTCATGAGACTGACGAACATCATTTCACTGCGCGAAAAATTCGCTCTGTGGGGGAATCAGTACAACTGACTGAGGGTTAACCTGAAACACAATGATTAGGACTTTTTTCGGCCGTTTGTGAACGTCATCAATATTGTTAGGCTTGTTTTCCACTTGGTCTTAACAAATTTCAAGTGAATGCATAGAACAACCCTATGTACTTTTACTATGTCGCAGCTTCATTCTTGCTCATCCATTACATCTTTGCCGAACGAATATTTCCATATTTCACATGCGTGTGAGTAACCATTCCAAGGTCACCTAATGCATTTCTTAGAGATTCGCGAGCGATTCATTTATTCTTGTATTGCTCCAGAAATATCGATTTAGTATATAAGAAAGCTAAAAGCCTGCGAACAAGTATCACTTTAAAGCACACCAAGAGCGGAGTTTGGTCCCTTTTTTCAGCTCATTAGACCTCTGCACTGGTTGTTGGGCTAGCCTTGTATAAATGCGCGGATAGTGCTCGTTATGACGGGGCATATTTGAGTGTCGGTATCCCAATTACTTCACTTTTCCCGGGTTGCTCTGTGACACCCAAGTGGATCAGACGAGTTTCATAAATGCTAATGAGTTTCACTCACTGACCATCGACCTGGGAAAATTCAACCACTCGATAATGATTGACCGGGTAGTCCCGAAAGTATTGTAAAACATTACGGTCCCAAGGGTTCGGGCATACACTTCCTGCTCCACTGTGGTTCAGTCGGCTAACTTTGGTTAAAGGAATTAATCGCCTTTCAGAAGAGAATTTGACAGTGAAAAATGCCAGAAAATCTCTTACCAAAGGAATCGGTTCAAGACAGAACAGAGGTGACATTAAACTCACTTCTCCGTTCCTCAGAAAGCTGGCAAATTGATTTCCTTGAGTAAACTTCATCCCAATTTGTCAAGATCCACAGAAGAGCCACTTGTCAGGGACGTGTACTTGGTTTACAATATTCGACGAAACTAAAAATGCGTAAAATTGAGGGGACTGCAACCAACTTCACACCGAATAATGTTGATAACTGGTAGGATTCCTCTGAAAACGAATTACGCTTTAAATGATAGTGTCTTTTTTTGATAAGCGATCATTTTTATCGTGTAGTATTTTTTGTCTTCCGATGAACCATACTTGAGGGTAAGACAACACGCTGGCATGAGTTGTTGATGAAGTAATAAAAGTACTCTACAAGGCAGAAAAAACTCGCTTGGTTAAAGACTACAAAGCACAATTCTTTTCTCTCCTGTACCACATTGTTTTTTAGGACTTCAATCAGCTACTACCCCTCAGATGGTGACACGTTTGGAGCCTTGCGGCAACGTTGCCTACAAAGAATTAAGGCACAGTCGGTTTACCCTTTCCACGAGTATTTAATTCACACAAAATTATTTTCACTGCAGAACCTAATTAATCAGCCAATACAGTATACCGGGACAAAACTGTAACTGTAAAACTTCAAACCGTTTGAGCTTTTTGAGAACATTGGTTTCAAATCAGTTTACCAAACTTGAAAACATTTTAGTGAAAAATTAAATGGTTCCTAACGTATACAGCTTTTAAGTTTAGAGACTATAAATGGCACATTTTTAGGCCAAATTTCTGGCCATCAATGTTAACCAAACGTAGTCTTTCAAAGAAGCAAATACAATTCTATTTGGGTTATAACTTTCATGTCACTGACATGCTTAGTTTTTACGGATGTACAGCCATATTCTACGAAGTATTTGAGCATATCCTTATTGTCCAAGGTTCGTTATTGAATGACAGCCAGCTAATAAGAGGATCACTGTTTGAGCGCAGACCGTAGCCAACATTCCGAGTAGTTTAATTTCGCACTATCTGTGTGGATTTCACGGTTCAAATTGAGTGAGCATGCTTGCAGGCACATTAAAATAAGATCACTTGTGGATGCATTGCCTCCTTGATACCCTTTGCAAATTCCCAGCCAAGCAGTTCTTCAGCCAACAGGTGCGGCTAATGTTTCCTCAGTCTTGTGAAATGAATCACGCTGGTCATCCGGAGAAAACATCCAGAAAAAGCAAACCAAAGGGTGATTAGTCTGAAGACCGGAAGTAATCATACTCAATTGGATTTAGTGTGGTACCACGTAAGCTGCGCACCTGGTAATCCATCTGTGACACCAGCCTGACGTGTTAGAAGATATAGATTGCCTCCCTCCTATTTAGATACTATTTCAAGGGAAAACGTGATTTTTATCCTACAAACTATCGAAGCGATACTGTCGCTTTCAGTAAAATGCGCTGTTGTGGAACGTAGTTCTTGCAATCTATGAAGTATCGATCTATGGTGCAGTATGGATCGCACGGTTGTTGAACCCTTGGGGATTCCTCTACCGCTGAAAAGACATGACTAGTCCAGTTCAAAACTTTTAGACTGTCGTTGGGACAAATTCGAGCCATTCCTAAACCACGCACTACCATCACGCAAGTAAAAGGGAAGAAATATGAGATCAATAAGACCAAACATGTCGAAAAGGTCATAGAACACTTTCCCATTTGAAGTATTCAAATCAGTTGTTCATCAAACGGCTGAGGCCCTTTTGGGTTTAAAACGGGAAAATGAAAAAAAACCATGTCATTCAGACTTTTCATCATGCAGCGCAAACTCCCATTTCTCAATGGGAATTTCATACATACGTTATTAAACCCGTCACATGAACAATCAATCGGTCTTCTGCAAAAACATTAGCCATTCACCAAACTGCATACTCAGTTATGATCTACCGTAATCCTACTTTTCTCTTGTCATGCGCTTGATACGTGCAGTTGATCAGTAAACATGTGGATTGGTGTATTAAAGGAACCTGCGGTTGTACGACTTACTGAGTGCAATAGGCACAGCAATGTGACAACAACTAAACAACATAGCAATATAGAACACTGACGGGGGATTCAGAGTTTGGTCTGGAAACGATAAAATGCCAAGAAGCCATAAATGATGTAAACTGTATGATAAGGGAAGAGGATAACCCTTGGGTCGGACCCAAAACTCTCAGCACGTCAGTTGATATTGTTTAATAGAATGAGAAGCTTTGGCCGTGGAAAGTCACGACGCAACTTAAAATCGAATAAGATCATCAATAAAACATGCATATAAATGATGCGGCTGCCATACAGGAGTGACTGGTTTGCACGTGAGCATCTAATATTTTGAGTTAAAGGGAAAACGGAAGTTATGATTAGTGACCTGATAAGTCTTATTGCCGCTACATATCTGGCGCACGCATTGAGAGGCTCGGAGCAAATCGATTCATCAAAATGTTTTAAAGTTTGTTGTTCAGCTGGGGTTGTTTCACCAGGAAGTAAACAGCTTAACTACAACAGGACAGGACGGGTCTGCCATACACGTGCACTTAACCTAGTGCCTTTCTTATACCCATTTGGACACATATTTTATCCTATTGTCCAACAACCAAGTTGACTAACTTTCTGCTGCCTACAACTTAGGAAAACTGTCTAGCAGTTTTCAAACGTTCATGATATTGTGTGAAAAGGCGCTCTTGATTGATGTTTCAGGTGTTCTAGACAACCGGAACTGTTACCGGATCACTGTTTAGGATGGGAGACAGACTAACCACATCATCTAGCCATGCACTTGTTCGAGTATTCCATCGTTATCATTCAAATTCGTCAGATCTTTACTCATAGAATAGTGGTATGACCTCTTTCAGGTCACATATTGTGTTGTAAGCCCGGACACATCCAACGATGAAAATTTCAGTGAATGGCAAGTGGGCACGCGCAGTTTGTTGCATTTAAATATCGGTCACATAGTTTGTACTGAAATCTCTCAATGCGGCTATAACTTGCTATTTGAGGGATAAATTGTCAAGCTTTTCCAAAAAAGCTATCTTACCCACCTTTGGATGGAGTTCACAGGAAAGCACTGCTCCAAATCCAATCAACGGCAAAACGTAATATAGTCAGTTGCTATCTGAAATGGTGAGGAGATTTTTGTGCACCATTAATGACACTACCGGCCACCTTTGGGGATGAGACCCGATTGACATTCATTATTGCTGATGTTGTTCTGTCCATAACTATAACACCATTGTACATTCTCTGTATGACAGTTATGTTACGAAAACTCATCTTGTAAGTTCTCGTATGGTCGTAGGTTCGCACACGATTTTTCCATTTTACAAAACGGTGGCCAAACTTGGCAATCACAGCCATCATACCGCTCATAGCTTTACTTGTTCTTTTATCCGTGTCACCTATTTGCGTAAATGGGCCACGTTTCGATTGTGTATGCCTTTGGTTTACGGAAATTGATCACTAGACTGTAGGTGACACTACGTACTTCTCAACATATTTTTAGGACTGAGAATCCCTCCTCAGTTTCTCCTCTGAACCAAGTGCCGGGAGACAGGCTTTTGATCTCAGATGGTCTAGTATGTACTTTGTAGCCATCCTGCCTAAAATGCTCCGGGACAGACATAACTGCTATCTATCCTAAACGAGTACAACTGTACTCAGTTGCGATCATCCTCCACGGTCTTAGATAATTGGAGGCGGGTTATGCAGCTTTGATAGGTACTTAGTTAGGAATACACTGAGTCATTTTTCTCACTTACGTCAGTTGACCGTTGTACTTTCGGACATTCAATCTAACAGGATTGATCTCCAACTTTAGGTAGACTTCGCATGTTTGTACTATGAACAATTTAAACGCATCTATTCAACTGTATAGATGAAACAAAAACGGGGGCAAGTTTGCACTGAAACGAAGAGCACGCATGTATTCCCACCTTAAATATTTCCATTATGAATTAAATCTCTTGAGACAGGACACGTTCGTGTGGTCGAATTTCACACCACCTAAGCCAATCAACTCAGTGGCAAAAATATCATGAGATCCGGCCGCTTTTTCGAGAATAAACGAAAATAGAGACGATTAACTACTTTTTCGGATTACAAAATTTCAAAAATGTAGATTTTCCTCCAGTCAGACACACCGTCTTTTCCTAACTGGTGTGGTCAGCCCTCACTTAGTTGCATTTCGGCTCAGAGTTTGATACAGAGATGCATGGTCTGATGCGGTAGAACACTGCAGAATTCCCTGACCCGTTCTAAGAGAAGTTATTGGAAATCTGGTATGTGTATTTGTAGGTCCGTCTTACGCACTATTTCTTTTCACAGGATTGGCAGCTTTTTGCTCGGTTCATACTAATGCTGTTTATCAGATTCACAGCCTGTCCAGCTATATCCGCACCCCATTTTTATGACTAATAGACGTTAGAAAACCATTCGCATTGGACGAAGTTGTATGAAGGCTGATCGGAATCCATCCAGGTCCCCCTCAAAAATTGTAACTATCACATGTTTTTCCTGCTAGTTTCCAGTAAAATTTGGTGGCCCTGATCACAATTTCATTACACCTGTTCATCCAAAACGCTCAAGGAAACAAGCTTCTCTGAACCTCGGTGAGCACTTAGACAGCTGGCAACATCTCAAAATGTAAGCAGCCGACTCAATACTAAAGGCTAGAAAGGCTACAAATTTCGGAGCTGGATGCCACTAGTTTGAAGGCCAAATTTGTTCTGCATGAGAGCAGTTTAAGTAGGATTGCTCGTCGAAACAAACCATTCATCCAACGCAAAATGGAACTTTGTTGTAATGAACTGACAAGCATCAGAAACATCTAGCTACTAGTGTTTCATTTGTGGTTGCCAGTTTATCGAATCATTTCTCATCATTAGGATGAAGGGTTATCTGTACGGGCGCCCCATTAACTTAGTAGCGAACAAATCTTAGGAGGCTTCAGGAAGTGTTCAGCTATTCCAGTAACACTTCTTCAAGATGAGCTGCATCCTTTTTTGTAAATAGATGATTTGCTTATCTGCTAGATTACTAATTTTTGCGTTCTAGTTCTGTGGCAACCAATATAGACTGTGTTTGGGAATCTATAGGACTCTGATGAGCCATAAGTGGGGCGAAACCAGTAATTGGCTATCAGAAAGCTTTCAGTAAAGTAGCGAGCAGTGTCAGGAAAACCGCTATTCTGTTCCACTTATGTAGATTGAAATTGCAGTGCTTCATACCACAAGACAGAATTTCCACGCAAAATGAGTTTGTTGAACTGATTCTTGTAGTAAGTGAAAGTAAACGTATCTACGAGGACGGGCAGGTGCCTAATAGAACTGATTAAATTTTGCCTATTAGTCAATTCTGTGTTGTCTCGGAGTTTTCCGAGCAAAGTACAAGACCTTCATGAGCTTACAAATATACGAGACTGACTATAAGCTCGGAACTTTTCGGCCATGACTTACTGAACCGAATGCCCACAAGTACCATTTGGGCGTCTGATACCAAAGGCGTTTGAGATACTTAGTCACTAGGATACTAACTAAGATACTCAAACTAATAGTGAACTTGTGTTTTCGAGGCACTGAAAAGTTACGGTGAATGGAATTTTACTCACTGAATCACGTTTGGAAGAAACCAGTAAAATTTGAAATAGCACTCGTTTTCCTCAATTACTTATGCCCAGCCTATTAAGTTTACAGTGAGGTAATCGCTTTGTTTCTAAAGAATACCTTCCAAATCTTATTCTTCCTGTGTTGAACAAGGAGCTATTTTTGGCAGCCGACACAGAGACGTGTGACCACGTAATAAAAACAATCCAGTTGCGGAAGCTGTCAAACATTTTTGAGTAGGGTCTAACGTACTTAGGTTCCGGCGTACCGGATTTGATGTGCGCAAGATTGTCCGCAAGATTATATCTGTGGATTTGGGCCGCCTTTTTACATATTCTTCTGCTCTGGAAAAACACATGACCTGTTGGATTTCCCAAGACATCTGTTTGTTCTTCTCTTTACTGGTAGAGTAAAACCATCACTCAAAATTATCAACTTTCTTTCGGGTGTTTTGTATAGAGGAGTCAATCACATTTCATTGGGCCATATTTGATTAAAACGAATGAAAAATAGCTCAATGTGCATCAAACCATCTTGTATTAACATGTTATTCATTAGGCTTAATTGCGCTATCTTCAAGCCCATGATATCTTAAAAACAAGAGTTCGGTTATGATGGTAGTAAAAGTAGACATACGGATTATGCACCCAAAGTTTCGGTCCACCGTGAAGCAATGTAAGGTTTATACCTAGGATTCTCGGTTTTGCACAGGCTGCGTATTAATAGGGTCCAACAAAAACCTTGCGATATCTGAAAAATATCATTTATTTAGAAAAATCGCCTCAAGATAGATAATTTCCAGAGATGACCTTTCTCGAACATGCCTATTCCGAGAAATTCATCCACGTAATTCCTTCAAAAAAGTAATGTACTTCCCCTATCATAAGATAAGCGGTTTGACTATAAAGATATTGCCAGTTTCAGTATGCACCAATACATTTTCGCCTCTTTTTTTCTTTGCACTAACGAAAAAATGGAGCTGTTGGTGAAAACATATCCTTGCTTTTCTTGAAAATTTTATCACTATTTCACAGCCGCTGTGGCACTTACAGGGGTAAATCGTTCAGCGAATCTTTAATGCACACTCTATAATTACAGAAAAAGTCTACACTCCGAAAGTCATCATGATCATTCTCTACGAGTGGGATTACCAGAAACCCGAGCTGTGTGGATGGTCTAATGCTTACTAGTGAACCTCACATCGTCTAGTTTGTGTATTAAAAATGTATCCTATATGCTTGAGTATGTCCCCATTGTGGCAGTATTCCTCCATCGTAGATCGATGCTCCCTTGTGCGTTTTCCTCTGACTGTGGCTCACTGTGAGGATGAATCTTTATCAATAATTCGTAACATGTTAGTGGTTAATTGTGTCATCAAACAAAACGAGCAAGGTTGATGCATACGCAAGTCAGGTCAGTCAGTTAACTTCCAAAAGCATTCATGCAGATGAGGCTTCGTCTTGATCACACAGCTTCCTACTAGCTATTGAACCCCACATGTACTACGACACCCATAGCCACTTGAGGAATAATACTTTGAAGGAATTAACTACTGCATCCGTTGCGCAGTTATCCAACTCTGTTTTCAACCCATTGGGATGTAAAGCTAAACGAAAACCTACTTACTTTACCACCATAAATCTTGCTATCTGAGACTGCTATGCTGCATTCACATGGTCCCTGTTTAAGACGAACGTCTAGACATTGGTGAAAGCAGAATATTGGATATTCTCCTAAAACAAGCTGGAAATCCGATAAGAGGACATCCCAGACATCACCAAAAATCACAGTCACATTTGTTTACGTGACGGAACAGATCAGCAAATTGAGCTACGGTTCAAGTTGGGCAAAAATATTCTGGTTTGGTGGATATGGGCCTAAATATCGAGTCTCACAGCGTGGAAAAACTTGGATGAATGCTTTCTGAATTCTGTCGTTACTTGTATCCTACTTAAATGAGGGGACTTCGCACATCAACAGATCCGTTGGAACGGATGTGTTCGACCATGAAACACACTTCTTATTTGGACGAAGAAGGGAATCTTTCCCCCAGACTATGGATTCACATTGTATACAACCCAAATTTTGATTACTAGCGACTATATATATATATATTATATATATATATATATTATATATATTATATATATATAGTCTATGCATCCTAGGTAAGAACAGTAGTCTGCACAAGGATGAATTCATTGTTCGTATATCTTAACTCTCATGAGGATTTCACAATGTGTCTGATTTAATGTGCGTTAATTACGGTTGCAAGAACAATAGGATTTACACGTGATTTGTTGTTCAAAGTTTTTCAGATCGAACATAACAAGAGGACCAAAACGTGTTCTCCTACTGATTACAATATGTATTATTATTTGGCCGATCGATAACAACAATGGTTGCCATAGGAACTTGTTGAAATCAGATAATTCGTTCTCACCGATCGAACATTACAGAAAGAATCGAATCCAACCGTCTGTTCTTGTTGAAAACAGGCGAGTACTTAGTTAGGTAGCTAGTCTAGTGATCTATTTATTTCAGCACGCCCCTCCCCCCAAATATTGTATGGGTTCCAGAAGATTGTTTCAAATTACCGTCCCTTCAATAGGAGTAATATGCTCCAACTATTTTGTAATGAACGACGGGGATACCCACTACTTGGTCCAAACCCATTCAGAGATTACCCGTGTGTCCAGATGCTTGCGGGCGAAAAAAGGCAAGGAAAACTGCTTAGGTTTGAACTTGTTCCTAACGAAAAAACTGGACGACGATACTGACATTATGTATTAATCATACGGCTAACACTGTGTCATCCCTAAATGGTTGCCTCCCTTAGCCGGATCATGATAAAACACTTATTTTATTGTGAACTCTTTGCAGTATGATGCATAGAAAGAACAAGCTAACCCGAATTCTATGCAGACCGTAATCCAGTAAACCCAGCGAACCCAAGCCCTCTAATTCCATGAGTGTTCTTGAATCACCTGAAGAACTGACTTCAAACACAAGGTACATCAAAATTCCGTAAGAGGTAGGAGCAGTTGGCTTTGATTGGGTCAAAATAATTGCTTCATAAACTTAGGTTGGTGCGTTCGTTTCAGCAGAACAATTGAGGATCGCAAGCACAGATGCCAGTTTTCGTTTCCTTGATGTCAATACTGTGCGCCAGAGTGTTATTTTGACTGAATGTCCGAACTAACAAGGGCTTATTAAAGGGTTTCAGAGAGCTTCGCGCTTTCGCTGCGTCCTACCGAAAGACAGAAAATAGACGACATTTGATGATTCGCCCTCCTCGCTCACCAGTTAACCTAAGGCTTGCTTGTGTCCATCTTAGGAATTTTAGTTAACAAATGTGCGACCTGTGTATCTCGAGGTTGTGCGTGAATGACGTAATTGCCTGATTTGTCAAACTTTTTCACAGTCTGTCTCAACTCAACTTTGAATGACGACACTCCACAATGATCATTTCTATAAGTAAACCCTTTATGACGATCTCTTCAAATCCATGTTGTGAGCATTGTGGACCATCACTTCGTCCAGATCAGGAAATCCCACACTTTGATTCAGTGTGCCCTGGAATTGACACAACTTTTAAATCATAGCAGAAGGGAAACAGGTAAGCAAGCCGAGGCTGCCAACACAGGTTCAAATCGGCTGCTGGAATTTTCGCATCGCACTGAGTGACTATGTGATGTTTTCAAGATTTCCGACTAGACGTTATATACGCCAGTCAGACATCCGACTACTCCACGTAGCACACCTACTTCTGTCTCTAATACAACGGTCTAATAGACAAACAGGGTCTCTACATGGTGAACTTTACCTTGAGTGACCGTATCCACAATACAACTATAGCGTGATTAGCGGCTTGTCTGGAATCGCGGGAGCTCCATTTACAGGCACGCTGCTAGATTTAGCCGCAGCTTCCGTTACTGTAGTCGTGTACATGACCACCTCCTCATCCAATATCACTCCCCAATAAACTGCATGGAGTAAGTTGGAAGGTTTGGTCGGTGCACCGTGGGCAAAATTCTCGCATAAATCGATATGATGACTCCTGTCGCTATAGTTCTGAAAAGCCTGGCCTGGGCGAATGAGGTTAGACTTGTGACAGACTTCTGGAATCACTTCATAGTCATCGGATGACGGTTACACTTTCTCTTAAATGGACTTTGTCGCGTTTTAGATGAATATATAGGCTTCTCATGTTTGGGATCAACAAATCGGTAATTATTTGCCTGGTTCACCAACTAGTGGGAGCACACATGTAGTTGTTTCGTAACGTCTCCTTTAGATCATCAAATTCAAGAATTCCAGTCTGTTTTGAAACCAATCTGGATAAAATCGTCGGGAAAACAAAGTAAGCAGACATGAAATCATCCACTATGCCAAAAACAGGTCGCTTGAAGATTATAGGTGATATGCAAATAAAATAATATTGACTTCTGTCGGCTTGCGAGAGGCTGAGGTTGGGTAACTGGAGGGCCGCCAAGAAGCCGAACCATTCGACAGTAATTGATACATGTCTGGATATGCTCTAAGATGAAGTGATATCAGGAGCAAGTTGTTTGGGTACACAGGCAGCACCCAAGAGAATGAGAAACGCCAGGCAATGAACTTGCAGACTTTCTCGAGGGAAGTCTATAATTTTCAGCACCTTTCTCAACACCTCGATTTCAAAAGAAATAAAATGTGGCTCCGCTAGAAGTATGCTAAAACCACAACGAAGTGCCATACGTAAAAGAGCATGTACTCTTACTCTATGAATGGGAATTCATGATACCTATTGTGTGGGCGAAGTTTAATTTCAGCGCTAGAGACGAGCGAAACGAAGGTGGATATCAGCAAAAATATGTGAATTATTTTGAAGAAATATCCAATAATGTAAAAGCTAAAATACACTGCTGTTAATAGACCTCATTAAACTCGACAATAATTTTCAGTGCTTGGTTGTTGGTCTGTTCGCCGAGCTTGGCAGTTGGATTGGATTGCACCAAGCTCGGCGAACAGACCAACAACCAAACAGCGCACCCGAGCTACCTACATTCCACAACATTGCTAATTTTCAGTGCTACTGGAAATACAGTATTCACCGAGGTTAATGCCTTGATATTTACGACCCTTCCCTTAAAAAAATTCGTGGATGCAGGAATATTCGCAGTCATTTGACCAAGTCAAGACCGGGTTCCGAACCCGATCACTATGGGTTCGGGCTTGACAGAGAGGTGAAGAGTTCACTATGAAGCATTTGACTTCCATTTCGGACTTAGGGATTTTTATTATATAAATTTAAGGAATTTCGACCTGGCGTTGATCAAGTCATCTGTCTGCTGCAAAGAATAACAACTCTTTTAATTTAACCAAGAAATTACTCCCAATTTCAGTCCAGCGTGGCCTGACCAGCCTCTCATAATCCAAGAGAGCTTCGAGTTTCTTTACTCGTGCAAATTATCTTTATTTGTATGAACAGAGTAAAAAGCAAGTGGTTGCGTAAACTTGTTCCCAGATTTCAAGCCTCGAACCCGGCAAATAGATTGAAATGAAGTGGTGTTGACATATTTCGGTAACATGTCATGTATTGATCTTTTGATATCGATGAATTTACTGACCTAAGTGAAAAGGCCTACAACTAAACATATTACAATACTTTGAAGCACATCAACGTTGACGTTTAATGTTAGAGTAACGTTGAATTCCTAGGAGTTAGTCTGATTTTTCTGTGATGTGTGCACAATACTTGGCCGATTATTTGAAAAAACACGTTTGTTGAATACGAATTATCCTTACTGATCGTCCAATAACTAAAGCATCACCAGCTGCGAGTAGAAAAGCTATGTGGTCACTGCTCTTCGTTTGCAAAACTTTTAGGGCGTAGTATATAGCGTGAATTGGGGATACAAAATCTAGTGAGTGATGTATTGTTGTCCGACTATTAAGAATCGTAGCTTGCTAACTGCTGCTCATAAAAGTCTCATCCAAAATCTAACCACCTTTAGTTCGTCAATTTTTGATGATGGAACTTTTCGAAGCCTGTTATTGTGAACCATATCCGGGCCTGACCCAATCCGCCTAGCTTCTTTCATTGACCATTACTGAACCGAAAGTTTTCGAATTCTTCAAGGTTTTTATTCACTTAGCCGTCATCAGTAGTCGCAATGGACCAATATTGCAAATCACACTGACTGTGGCGGTACCACGTACTGTAAATGCGGTCGCGTCGAATTTCTGTTTCAAACCACCCCAGAGGCAAAGCTTGTACACCACTCGGTTGGCTGGGTTGACGATACATGGCTGATAAAAACGAGAACAAGGTCAACATTTAGTTGTTTGCGTCAAACTAGCTAACTGGAATGCTGGGCTGCATAAATCCCACCGTCTCTGAATGCCTTTACGGAAGTTGTGGGTGTGCGCGCGCACTGAGATCCGTATGCAAAACACGACAGCGACACGGGACGACGCAGCATATGATTGGTGTACATTCAAACCAATTAAACACCCAGGCTTGTGAACGTCGGTGCAGAACACATCCTGGCCTGTCAGCTCACGGATTAAACACCGATGCGGCATGCGTCAGCTGATCTGCACACACTGCCGGTCGGTGGCCAGACAACCACAGGGCACGTCGTTCATAAAAGCTGGTTAGGACGTGGATTTTGATGGCCGGTGATGAGTGAACACTCCACGAGCATTCCGGCCGGACTTATTCTAATGAATTAAAGTTTTAATAACATGCTCCGATCGAAAAAGCCCACTTCGCTAAGCCAACACACCAAAGACGTAGAAAGCACCGATACAGGAAGCACTGAAGGCAATTCGTTTGTCGATGTCGGGTGGGTGGGACCAATCACGTGAGTTTTATAGATTTTTGATCATATGTATTGTTTGCATTCGGTATGTTAGTCTCGCACCTGAGGCTCTGAACAGACTGTTACGCCGTACCCGGATGCTTGGGGTTTTGGCATTCTGATTCGTCACTGATTGATGCATTCACCACATGTCCTCCGTTCACAGAAGCGCCCTGATGGTCAAGCTGAATGCGTCAAACTGACCAGGTCAATACCGATATACCACATTGGCCTACGAAAGCGTCATTGTTCATTCACGAGGCCATGAGCATATGATCTTAGTAGTAAGCACCACAATACTGGCTGGAGTCAAGTTCCACATCGCATGTATTACTCGCCCTACCCGGTTAATCAACAAACTGGGAAGTGATAAACCCGTAGTGTATCGAGGAGCAGTTAGAACCTCTACAGAAAATCACAGAAGGGTTTAGTGGTAGTGGATAATTGACCTTTACAATCATTATGCGCACGTTAATCAGCGAATAATCAAGTAATCCGTTGGACGGAGCACCCAGGATCGGCTATGATGACGGATATCGAGTTAAGGACGACATAACTAGGGCTTGCAAATAGATTGCGCGAACCAGTAGGTGAACAGCTATTAGGCTGACGCTATAACACGTGAAGGTGTAGTAATGACCAACAATGCTTAGTGCACTGCAGCTCTAAATATGGATGTGTCGAATCGTTTCTGATTCATGTACGATACATCTCCAGTTGCGTTACGCTGCGTCTGGTGCTCGAATGGAATCTCCCAACAGAGAGACCCCTATCGATTATGAACTCTGACACGCAATGGTTACAGAATTATTTAGCGTCGTTTGACACATATGTTACGAGTGATTCACTCAATATCAGTTTAGTGACTCCTTACAACGAAGGTGGAACTGAAACCTTCGTAACACTTTTCGGATGACTCACAAGTTTTTCTCTTATGATGTTGCTCAAATTGCCCTCAGCAGTCTGCCTAACTTGAACATCCGACCGGCATTTGCTGGCATCAGTTTTTGTTAAGAAGTACAGAGGAGCAGAATAATATCGGCTTCCACTGAGAATCCCCTCGCAAATGGTACGACCTAACTGTTAAGTTATGCTTTTCGTAAACTTGTACAAGATAACCCTAGGGAAGCCTCCACACAGTGCACGGTCATTTGATTAGTAGTGGTATTTTATCAGTAGCTTCTGCCTTGTAAAAGTCTAAATTCAAATGATATCTCCAAGCTACCAACTTTACGATGGCGCACGACATTTTTAAATGAAAAGAGGACCGGACGAAACTACCAGTTTTTCACCAGGTTCTTTGAAACAAAAAGATGACAAAATATTATAATTGGGAATTATAGTGGTGAGGTTGGCGTTGAATATTTGTATTGTTTGCTGCGGCCTTCGGGACAGAATGAACAAATATCTCCTTGACTCACACGATGGACGACTTAATGCAGACGCTTGGACTTGGATGGGAAGCCAAAACCCGGCCCCAGTCACGGGTGAAATACATTTCACTTGGTCCCATCACAAAGATTCAGCCTTCGATTGGACCTTCGTTCTAGGCGCAGGTTTTTTTGCTCTTCGAGAATAGCATAGAGGGGCGGGTCACCCAAAATGCATGATCGAAACAAACAACGGAAAGTTATTTCACAACCGTGTACACAAATTACACATAACTCGGAAAGTGAGAGTGACTGTAATTCGAACTAGGAAGCCGGAAACGGTGATAGACCTGAGGTGTCGGGAGGTAAATCGGGGAATTCACCGGTTCGTTAGCAATTCATCAATGAGCTGGCAACTAATCGCGGAGCTAGATTGTCTTTTTTAAGAATTGGTCCTTGGGGTTGGGGCTGTGTGTTTGGTGGAGTAAGACAATTTAGTGAAATCTGACATAGGTGGGACTGAGCGGTTTTCTGCTTGGCGCCCAGTTTCTGTTTCACATTTTAGTTGGGGCACTTTTTGGCCTGTCAGTTTGTGGAGGGCGCAAAGAACTTCAAGTGATGCCAATTGAACTGGCGTGTTTCCTCCTACAGGTTTTGTGAGTGCAAGAAATAGCCATGGCAAGTGTTGAAAGTAAATCACCGCAATTTTTGCTCCTTAATACATTAAAGTGTCACATTCCAGGTAAGCTTTTTTCCCGCGTCTAAGCGTTAACCTTCACCTAGGCCTGCTAAGATGCTACTCTTCAGATGTTCTATAAAAAAGTAAGCATTAATAATCAGTACAAAAATTTTTGGTTTTAAAAGTCCACCAGTTTACTGGCCTAAACTCAGTCAATCACCCACAGATGCAAACATGTGAGCAAGACAAGTGTGTTGGACGCCATCGTGTTTTTTCTTTAACTTGGTCAAAATTTCTCAATTGTTCGGTTTGCCATGACACTCAATACGACGGCATCGCCACGTCATTTTTGTGGTCACTGGCTAAGTGACTACACGGTTTCTGTTACACAATGCTACTCAGGACAATATTAATGCTGATAACTTGCTCACCTCATGTGAGGCAAAAGAACACGAGGAGATTTTCTCCCTCACAGTATGGTGGGTGATAGTGTCATAATGGTACTGAAATTATTTGCCTTTCAAACTAGAAGTATCTTGTTCCTGCCCTAAGACCCCTTTGGACACTACCTATTTTTTCTCCTAGCCTGGATATTTTCCTCATTCCACTTTCCCACCGCAGTTGCGTCATTTTCACAGCTTCAGTAAACCTGACCGTTCACCTCCCAGCTATGTAATCCGATTTATTTCTACAACTGATTGGTTTTAGGAATGACAGGCTCTAGTAATGAAGTCGGACTGGCCAGGCTACAGCTCATTCTGATGATTATCTGGGACAATCAGGTTCTGGTGTTTCCATCACCAAACAACACCGCATCGTTTTACCATAATGTATGATGCATAGATTCAGGGGATGGGCAATTCAAAAAGAGGCCAGTGCAGTATAGTTCAGCAGTGACTGACGCAGTAGTTCCATCAGCAAGGTGGGATCGATTTTGCATCCTATATGTTTTCTTAGCCATTAAGTGATTGGCAGCCTGGTAGTGAACATTTGGGCTAAATTACGTGATATTTGAGCACGCATGAAGCACTTCCAAGCAAGCAAGACCTGTAATTGTGTGGTTAACTCTGTACGACCTTCCTACCGCAATCGTTTTGTAGGTTTGTCTTACTGGCCAACAAAACGTTTTCGATATTCGGCCAAAAAAAATCTACAGTATATATTCACACACCCAGTCAGTAGCTCCCAACAGTTTTATCCGCACCTTGTTCAGTGTTTTTTTATCCGCAGAGAGGCAAGTGACTACAGATTATTCAACTGGATAGTTCAGTTACGAGGTTGCGCATCAGAAGCAATAAATATTTGTTGAAGTTTCACCTTTTGCGGAAGTAATCACTAAGGGGAAGTTTCACACCTGAACATTTTTTGTACTCCTTTCGAGCTCTTAAGCGAACTCAAAGTCTTTCAGTGCGGTAGCCATGACTATGTTTGTATCTGATGAATTATTTATTCCGAACTTCACCAATCATAACGTGCCTCTCACAAATTGTTAGGCAAACGTGGTGCACAGGCAATGCGTTTGGTCACCGATTTCGATCAATTACCGGGTCCAGTTATTTCCGACTCAATAAATCAAACTGAGACAGCCAATGCGACTGACAATATAATAGGTATCACATTCTGTGTGCTCCAATTGCCCTGATTTACTTGTGAAAATGACGACAGATCTACGGGCAGTTCCTGATATACAAATGAATTGCGCGTGGCGGAGAGTGTTATCTTACTCTGAGATACAATCTCGTAGCTGAGGAAAAGCCCGTTTTTATCAGAAACACAGTTAAAATACTAAGCGTCAACACACAACAAATTTCACTTCAAGGAGCCACTGGTTAAGTTAAATATGATGAGGCAAAATCGCCCACTGGCAACACAACTAAGAATAAGGATACAAAGTTGTCATACGTACTCACCAGATAAATCCCCAGAAGTATTTCGCCTGGCTTAGTGTGAGCACACGTTCCGTTTGTACCGTTACGAATGGCTATGATGGATATGGGGTGCCTAGGATGTCAGTGCAGTACAGGCCATAGACCGCTTGGGACGCACGTATCCATAGAACGGATATTCTAAACGGTCCATACTCAAGAATATGCAATTTGTAAAACCCACACCTAAACAATGTCCATTTGGGGACATTCAAAGGTGGCTTGGTTGCTGAACTATTCGCCAGAAGACTTAGAAACTCTGTTAATGCAGTATGCATAGCTGCTTATCTGTGCTTGAGCTTCATTTCCACCATCAGGTTCCGTTTGAGGGACAAACTACCACGTTCTACCACAAGCTTTTGTGTGTACTCATTTATATGCTCGTGTGTAGTATCATACGTCGGTAGCAAGACAGGACATTAGTCAAACAGAATATGCATTGTTTGGCGCTTGTTGCGTTTTCCGCTTGATATGAATTGCGTTCATTCCGAAATCTTTCTAGGACTGTTTTTTGAAGCCTTTCGTGGTGCCATCAATAATTCAATTTGAGGCCAGATACCATTCACTTTGTGGAAGTTGGGGTGCTCACAGCTGGTGTTTTTTCCCCGATGGTCAAGGTTACTCTAAATTTACATGCGTTCTTTGATTCGTAACGTATGAAGTCTGAATTCAATAAAAACAGCTATTTGGTTTGAGATTCTTGCAAGTGGAAATCCGGAATCACTAAATACGACAACAATTCACCTATTTTTGGAACCAGATGGTGACTATAAACATTAAAAATTCTATGTTAAGTGGTCCGTCAAACACGCATCATTTATTTCCAGTCTTTGTAGTTGACAGGTCCGGTAAAACGAGATAGTTTATTTTTAAGTGAAGAGCTGTACGATGGTTTGATAAAAGTTGGATTAATTGTATGAACCGAAAGGTTTTTCAGACAGATGACGGTCACACACCTTTGGGGGTTTTGCATGGTTGTTTGTAAGTAATCTCGTAACTTGTGGTGGACAAGTCTATGCGGTGACGATCAGTTGTGCTGTTTTGCTCAAGGAGTACGATCTTGTATGTCTTGGGTTCCAATTAGTAGTTGATGCGCTCATCCACTGTATAAGCCACCGTATCAGCAAGGGATAGCAATTATAGCTTAGGTGAGAGTCCAAAAAGCAGAATTAGGGCACTAGACGGACTAGATATTACCCGCATTCACAGCACTATGGTCATAGTTGATTAGCTAGGTGACCCTGACTTCGGCTGCAGGTTTCGGTGCACATTAAGTAATCTTTATTTTGACATTACATTGCCCAGCTGTTGTCCGTGAACGTCGCCTGGTACGCCTGACGAAAATGCTGACGGACGATTTACTACATCTGTTGGCTTTATTTTTGAACGACTCAAATCCATTGTTCGGTTTTGCATGCTCCTCATGATCTTCCACCAAAATCGGTCTAGCGAGTCGTCCGAGGTGATGTGGCAGCATAGAAGTAAAATAGGTTATGTGACCTCTCAGTTTTCTGTATTAGAGCCGAAAAATATGAGACGAAAGGAAACTTGTTGAACTGTTGTCCTGTATGCTAGTTAAAACCATCCAAGGTAAATGTCAGTGTTTTTGTGAATCAACCGTGATAACGATGTTCGAACCTCAAGGAACGGCTAATTGCAGCTCAGAGGTACACTACTTTAGTTCTCGTAAAGTTAACGGATTTGGAAGATTTTATTCTCAGAAGGATGAAACGACCGGATAATACAACTCGTCATAGTTTTTAAGACAGAATGCGCAGTCTGTAAGTGAAATGGTCACAGGTTACACCCGAACGGCTCGAACTGGTATAACTAGGGTTAATTATGTTTACTCGGATTACCTAGTGTTGATTACCTGCTTGCATTCTGTAAGCACTTCGGTTCACCGAATCCTCTGATCAATAAGTCTAACGGGTTGGTTACACAGAAACAACTTGTGACTTCCACTAAGTGTGTAACTGCATAGATTTTTAGTCAGCACGGTGAGTGTTTGACCTACATGGACATCCGTTTGGGCGTAATTAGCTGAGAAAATCTGTTGTTTAGACCACACACGAGAGACGGATTTGAACAAAGTCAACAAACAAATAGTGGATCCTATGAATGCATTTCACTGTGACGCTTTTTGTGCATGCGTCCTTCTGAGTGTGCGCTTATAAGAATATAGTGTTCTTCCGTTATATTGCGTTTCTTATTCCCGCAGTGTATGCGGGCAAATACTGTTATATATAACATAAATTGTAAATACTTCTCTCCAGAAGTCTACCAAAATTGAAGACTCATTAAGACGGCCCCAAATCGACCAGTTGTGTTAGCCCTATTGTTTCAGCATGGATCGCTCGTGTACAATGGGTCCGTAGGCAGTAGTCAGTGTAGACCTACAAAGTTAAAGTTTGGCCTCAAGTCAGCTAATGAGCTTTCTGTTTCTGCAAACACCGTGAAGGCTTTTTTGGTTATTCCGGAGTTCTTATTGTTGACGAAAATTGCACTCACTTCGTCTGGGAATTACGGCCCTCACAGTAATCTGTTCAATTTTCTGGGTTTTGCTTTTTGCGTTATCTATTCCATCTCGCAGCTGATCTAACCAAATCATTCTGAAAACTCGAAGAAACGGCATGTTGACTTCGGGTCAGTCGACCCAGTTTTTTCTCCGAAGTAACCCAGCCTCTTTAGCTTTCTCGACTGTTCACCAGATGCATCAGACGTTTTCACGAAGAATCCCGAATTTAGTGCAATGTTTCCATCCGTCTCCAACTCATCCGAAACCAAGTAAACAGCGTCAACGCAACGAAGAAGCTGAATTGGTTTATAACATCTGCTTCGACTTGTTTCATGCCTGCCGTCATCTTGTTCGCATTCGTCCGTAAAAAAACCAAATCTATCTTGTCTCATGATCCATGGCAAATAGAATAAAAGTTGATCGGAAATCCCCAGTTAGGCAAGCCTCTACTGAAGTTCTGGTGTTTGCTTGCTAGGTGTTCAATAACCTTTCGATTCCCTTCGCATTTCATCTAAGGCTTGAGAATGAGTATATACGAGAAAAAGTAACAAGCAATGACATACGGACAAGGTGCTTTGCAA
Organism: Opisthorchis viverrini; assembly: GCF_000715545.1. Taxonomy (NCBI): domain Eukaryota; kingdom Metazoa; phylum Platyhelminthes; class Trematoda; order Opisthorchiida; family Opisthorchiidae; genus Opisthorchis; species Opisthorchis viverrini. The sequence continues at coordinate 715,303 of NW_008751718.1, read as the reverse complement.
TTCTTCAGTAGAGACCAGGAGGGGAACATCCCACGGAGTTTCTTCCAGAAACAGGCAAGCTCATTGGAATTGCGAGTAATTATGGACCATATTTGTTTGCGTTACAAAAGCCCGATTTCGTGGCGACTAGCATTCGGACTTCCTGCAACACTTCATATGAGTCCATTGACCTAGCGTAGCGAACAGACTTTAGACTGCCACACAACACCCTGGCAAACAGACAGTTGGCGAAAAGTGTGATAGAAGAACCTGCCTCCCTGATAAATGCATTTATCTGTGGACGCACAGCGTATGACGATGGATGTCGTCGCAAGTCTATTCTAGCATACGTCCGCAAATCTCAGTAACTTCCGAGTGAAATTCATATGCGAGTATTAAAGTGAGTGACAGCTACTGAACCCCACAAGAAATCGTTCCGTTGGCTTGCCACATTACTTCCTTTTGAACGGTATGCTATTAAATTTGTAGTGATCAGACAAACGTTAGGCTTATATCGTTTTGTTTTAGGCTCAGTTTGATATAAAAGTAGTGATGTTCTGTACCATCAATTTAACAACATAATTAAATAGTTCAAGCACCAGGTTTGCCCACAAAGCACTTTAATTAATGATAGGTTTAGTTGTTCCAGTTCGATTAGAATATCGGTTATTTCTTGGTTAGTTTTTTGTGACAGTTTGCACTTTTGCAAATGTTAAGGCATTAGAATACGACAAGCTCTTACTTCACGCCATAATACACGATCACCAACTGCTGTTAAACTCGGTTACTTATTATAAGCACATTGCACTCACATTTTTGGTCGACCATTGTTGGTGTGCAAGGAACATCGTGAATTCTTTGGTTAGTAAATCGACCGCACAGCGTCATCACTCAATAGGTAGCTCAGAGGATAAGTTCAGAAGATGAGTGACCTTTCCTTCTTAGTAGACGTCACTTCAGGGGCCAGTCAAAAGTGACCACATGACTGAAGAATGAACGGTACTATATCCCGTCTCAGCGACAGCTAATCACATTGCGGATCAGTCACTCGTCGTTGAACGGTTAAAATCGCGAGTTCGACACTCTTAGTTTTGAGCACTACTAGGGATGAGCAATAAGGATGAAACAGCTTTTTAGTGTTCTATTTTAAGGGAATTAGGGGCTGTTTAATTGATAGCACCAGATTCTCTTGAGTTAGAACGAAATGCTGGGGCGCCTTCAATCTTGGCGCAATTTTCGTGAGATATACGTGACCAATATTCTGAGGATGAAGGCGTCTTCAGCCTCCTGGGTGTCGTGGGGATCTTATCTGATAACTTAGATTGGGCGCTCAGAGTCCCTTCAAAACTGTCTATGTTTACAAAAATGAGCATTGAAAGACAACCAACAGTCTGAACCACCTTTAAGGCTAGCGTGTTGAAAGTAATTTAACACAGTGAAAAGTAACTGCTTCTTCTGAAACAGTTAGGAAAAATAGTGCGGAAGTTCACAGATGTGTATTTTTAATTCATATTGTAATATACACGCTATGGAAAGTAATTTGACACAGTGAAAAGTTACTGCTTCTTCTGAAACAGTTGGGAAAAATAGTGCGGAAGTTCACAGATATGTATTTCTAATTCATATTGTAATATACACGCTATGGAAGCACCAGAGTTGAGTGCTTCACCGAAGGTAGTGGCCCACAAAATTTTGTGTAGATAAAGGACAGAAAGAAAGATCATGAGCCGAAGCCCATCAAGCAAGGTTGTAGATCAATATTTCAATATAAATCAGTCAAACTGGCAGACCGTGTATTACAATATCTATTCAGGAGAGGTAATTCAAGCTTTACAGCTATCAGTTTCGTAGGCCAGATGAAAAATGGCATGTCTTCAAAATCCATAAAAGATCAGCATAGCTTATTTGACTGTATAATCTATTATATTTAGCATATTCTTAGAACTAAATTAGATTATTTCCACCAGCGGAAAGTGAATTGGAAAAGTTATTGAGTGTGATCTGTCCGATAATTTTTGGCATCCTTTTCGTTTCATTAACGAATATAAGAAGGCTCATCAGACGACTGCATAGATGCTGTCTTATTTGGTTTATGGGAGTTTCCTAGTGAGACGGTCCCTACATAAAATGAATCGTAAGATATCGAGTAATTTCGGGTGTGTTAGATCGGCTAAGATTAGGAAATCCCATTTCTTGTAGTCTTGTGTGAGAATTCACATGGCGATACTTGACACCATTTATTTCACAAGCGTATTGTTTACGCGCTTTATTCGTATTTCTTACCACCCACAGCCAAAAGTCCAATTTCGGGCAAGTGTGCAGGCATTTCTGAGCGTTTGTAATGGCACCCAAACAGTCCTTGTAGCCATAACGAATTTCAACCCGTAAGTAAAAGCCGAAAGGCGATATACAGCTATTTCACAGCTTTCAGAAATACACTTATTAGGAACCATCGACTGCGTTCATGTTGCTGATGTTTTGGGCTTATTTTTTATGAGCACTGAATGTAGCAAAACCACTACATTTTCGTCCGGTTTTCTAAACAAAATGAGACGAGATTATCAGACTTATTGGGTGCAATCAGGGATACTGCATCCCGTTTCATTCAGGGACATGCGCGAGAAACCTAGTTTTTTTTCTGAAGACAGAGTGAAAGCTCAAATCACCTCAAATTATCATCTATGTTGGTCGGATGCACCTGTACCGAACACCTTTTATCGGAGTGTAACATATTGGAGAACTGTTCTGCCTATTGTTAATGGTGTTGTTGCTAATTTCCTGTCTGTTTTGGTGGTATATCTCTTCCAAAAAAGTGACCGCGGCTTGCATGAAAAAAAGACACATTTATCGATGAGAAAAAACAGAAAAACATTTGCATAATCATATTTCCCCATTCCGCCTGAGCTGGCTATCGATCTCAACTCGTCTCTCGTGAATGAGAGCAGCTTCGTCCAACAGATAGGACATATATTTCCGACTTCGAGCATGTTGGGCAAATAACACGGAAAACAACCACTGAACCGGTGAAGGTAGCACAACGACACGAAGGGAACATGCAGGCCGAATGAAACACACCGCCGTTGTTATGAATTTCATGTGCACTTTTTGGGTTTGCGAGCGGTTGTCATACCTTGAGTGTGTGCTGTGTTCCACGCCACGTAACTGTGTGAGTCATCCGCATGACTCGGAGAGGTGCAATGAAAGGATCGTTAGCCACGACACTGAAGTTGAACACCGATGCATTTGTTAAACTGTGCATCTGTGGATTGTCGCTTCTTATGAGAATTCCACTGATTGCATGACGTCCAGCTGCGATTAGTTTCTGATATTCTGTGAAATGAATGAGTAGCAAACCTTTCATTAACCTTGTTTTTTCCATTGTTTTCATCAGATTAGTTTATTTTGAGGGAAACGCACAATAAGAAAAACTCAGCAGTCAGCTGTTTCTTCTTTCGCTGTTGGTATAGCTGCTTGCTCCTGGCTTAAATCCGGAATATGAACCAACGCAATGATCGTATGAATTTGATGCGACAGACGTTTCTGCATTGTGCAGTTGTCCGACTACACTCCCGGACAGAAATCTCTAATCAGTTGCAGATCAAGGAGTACGGCTTCCTATATTGGCTCAAAGGACTGTAATGGCTTCATTTACCGGGTCTCACAGTTACACATGGGCTGGTTTCATAGTTTCAAGTGTTTGATGCCCGGTTGCTCCTTGCCTCTGATTAAAACAAACTCTATTCATAAAACCCATCACGACTTTATTACCAGTTATCTTCATTTGGACTTCTACATGGAGATAACACCGTTAGCGAATATACACTCATTTGCAAACTAATTTGGTTTTTTCGAGAAACTCACCTGGAACCCAGCTGAATCTCTCGTTTGTGATGTTCTCAGGCAACTGAATGTGCTGCACCAGGCCGTCTCATGTTTCAGTCGCTACGATATTCGAGATATCGCGATGCATGTATATCTTTGTAACGTACTACTCATAAGGTTGCTGAAAATCCGTCGACAGCCCACGACTGGTTTCGTCCTATTTCGGCTCATCAGGTAGGCGCGGTCCCCGGATTTCCGTCCGCTTTATGTTCTACTTGTGTTCTATTATGTTCGCCTACCTGATGAGCCCCAAAAAGGGCGAAACCGATCGGGGGCTGTCGACGGATCTCCAGCAACCTTATGAGTAGTACATTACAAAGATAACACAGTTAGCTTTTTTTGTATTAGTCCTCATTGGATTGTGCAGCGATTCGTTTTGTTTGCAATGTGTATTAAGTCGAAGTTTGTGGTGCGATCGGGTAACAATGCACAAATCAGTCTCCCTGATGTTATGATGTCGCCAGAGAGGTTACGAAATGAATATCGGGTTACGTTTTTTAACTCTTGAGAACGGCTTTGAATGGCCTCTGGTTCCATAAGATGGTTGCGCTTGACGCTGCGCCACCCAGTGTTGCGCTATGGGAGTGTGAATAAAAATGTCACCTATTCTGTTTACCGGGCAGTAACGGGTTAGCCGCCTGGTCAACACGAGACTGATACCAACACGATATGCCTTGTTGCTACAGTCACTGCACATGTAAACCGTTCGCACACTAAAGATCAAATGATTTAAACGTATCTGATGATCACCGTGGTGGGTCGTTTTCCGTGTCTGTGTGAGTCACTGGGTGTAGGTTTCTGCTTTTAGACGCGAAATGTGCGATTCCTCAGTTTGAAGGTACTGCGCATTGCGAAATTTCCTTGTCAAACATTTGAATTGCCTACCGATTGAGTTAGACATTCAAACAGAGGAAACAAGCACTGGTAACCCAAACAATTGCGAATACACAGAAAGAAATGCAATTTTCCAAACAATCGCGATTGTGTGTGAGCTCAATTGAACGGCTAGAAAGAAACAGTCGTTAACAGAATAGTCTGAGATTACTCATACCATGTTATCGAATCAAGAATATAACATCTAATTTGGCTCTACTCAGTGATCAGCCTTTTTTCAATGCGAATACTCATTCCTCAAACACCACACATCATTGCTCAGTTTTCTGTAGTGTTGATAGTCAGGGCAGTATGAAGAAGAAGTAACCTACCAATGTAGCTCACTGATAGCCATTTAGTGTAATAAGCTTCTTTTACTTTAATGTTCGTATTATCTGAATTAGCTGTGAAATGTATCCTACGTCGGAGTTGACTTAAGTCTACATAGTTCAATCACTGAATTTTTCTACAGGTGCAACTGAATTTCTAAAAACGAATGAAGTGCGCAACGTCATCGAGAGCACTAAACCACGTTTGCCTAGCGTTCTTTTGCATTTCAATCGGTCTGTCGAATACAAATTGAGAAAAAAATGAGACATCATTTCTAGCAAGTACGTATACATGACCACTATGATAAGCACGTGTAAACGAACGGAGTGAACCTATCATCAGTTGGGTCTTTCAGTGTTACTGCATTTTTCGCGTGTTCACTGTATCCACTTAACACAAGACGGTGACCAATACCATCAAATCCGATTGGGACAGTAGCTATGCCACGATTATACAATAAACAGCCAATCGATTTGAGTACTTGCCGGACCGCACCCACCCATAACAAAACCTCTTAATCTCATGCCTCGCTAAAGCGAATATGGCTTCTGATTCAAGTGGAGTTCTTAAGCCAAAAGAAGGCCCTGAAGATAGAAGATCAGGTCCATCATTGTTGACTGAAACAAAAGAAATGGAGTCATAACCGTTCGGCACATTCGACCGCGGTGACAGATTTACGCCAACTTTGGACAAATTTCCGATTCACCGAGCGATTATACTTAACTGAATCTCTATAACCGGTTGTCTACCCATTTCCATCTTTACATTCAATGTTTCTCAGGCGTATTACTCCTTGTCAGATTTCCACATTCCCATGTGCTAGTAAACTGGGCAGGGTTTGATCTAGCCAGTTTCAGCACTGGTTGTAGCAGCAATAATGGGAGTAGGATGAACGCATACCCGAATTTCGATGGCACTGTCTCAGATCTGACCAAAAGTGAGGATGTATTCATCTTCAAACGCAGTGGTTCCCTCTTTAGATTCACATGATCTGACCTAAACTACACAGATACCGTGTCAAGATTAACGACATTCTAGAAAAGTCAACAGGAAGGGACCAATCATCCTACTGGTTATTCAAAAATCTGATGTATAAGACAAATTTTCTATGCACGAAAATGTTGGTAGATCCCCAAGCCATTCGGCTTCCTGCCACAAGACAGAGGCGGTAAAATGTGGCGCTGGACACCCGGGACTGGAAAGGACAAAGGTCACTCTAGCATCGACCAGATTATGACGGCAGGGGATGCCAAGCTCAGAGGTCACGTAGGCATCGGCGAATGAGGACACGGGACAACGGAGCAACCAATGGAATCGCCCGACCGAACAACTAATCGCGATCAAAGGTCATCCTCTGCCAGCAGCACGTATATTAGCACACGCACAACACTACCCAACGCACAACCACCAACCCACCGCTACGCACTCCTACGCTGCACAATAACGCACTGATGATGTCACCTCGTTTGGTGATGAAACGTTTGCAATCAAATTGCACAGCTCAGCGAACAAGCCAACGACCACCAAGACAAATTTTCCTTGGGAGCCGTTTTGGCTCTATTGTTCTTCATATTTTATACAACCTATTTGCGTTAGTTCTCGGTTTTTATTCCCTCTGCTTGACTACATTTTAAGTCCTGTTCACTTGAGCTGGTATATCTGCACCTTGTGCACGTGGGAACGGCGATTATGCTAGGGTGTGGTCGCTAACAGGAATCTGCTCTTGCTCCACTCAGCTAGAACCGACTTATTTTAGGAGATACTTCCAGCGCTCTACGTTCATATGATACTTTGCCATTAGAAGAACAACTAACTCTTCCTAAATACGGGCGATTTTCCGTTAGAGAGTGAACAGCCACATAACATGCATATTTGTTAGTGGTGTTGAACGCCACATTTTACTGCTTCTGTCTTGTGGCAGGAAGCCGAATGGTAAGTTCAGAATCTGTAATGTTCAGTAGAAAACTTGCATGTCCGTGACGAAGTAACCTACGGTGCATCATGGTAGAGCAGGTCATTCTTATCTGTAATTCTGGACGCATGACATCCACTGAGGCTTGAGTGTAACCGGAGCCGATACAAGTCACTTTATCTACGTCTGATTGAGAAGTCATATGACAAGCACTCATGGCGAAAGAGCATCTCTCCATTGTCCATAGTCTTTTCAGGTTTCTCACATTATCACCAATTTATCCTTAACTTATCGTTATCAAATGACCTTACCGCCTGCTTTTTGCGATTTTCACTTGATGGTCAAACCCATCCAGGCGGTTGTTCATGGTGTGTTATAATCATATTTTTCGGTCGTGTTCGTTCCATTTCTGGCGCTTGACCCGTTGCAAATTACTCGTCCGCGGCCGAGCGCAGAATAAAATATCAAAAAGTGGAAAGCCAGAACACTCTTTTCTTCACTGGTGCATCCCCAAAATTATTATAAAAGTGCATCGGGATGTAAAAGTGTTGATAACAGAAAGAAATAAGGCGGCGGTCCACCAAGTAACACAAGTGGAGAGAAAAACAAATTACTAGTGAAATACACCGAGAGAAAGCGAGTCAACGGAATACTTATTTGCAGGAGTCTTTCTCGTGCTTGCTACTAGCAATCATAAGAAACTTAACCGATTCAATTTTATCCACAGTTAGCTATTATCCTTCCCTTTTAATTAACCTAGTGAAGCGAACAATCAAACTGGTTCCGTTTACGATGACTAAACCTCTAGAGCTATATCTGCTTCCGCATTCTAGGCACTTAAACTACAGCCTCCCGCATAGTAGTGACCAATGTATTATAATCCTGAGAGGGCATCGGAGGAGGATCTTCGTCTCCTTGTTTTTAAGACCATCCGACCTTCACAGTTAAGTAGCTTTGATTTGAAGATTGGTATTTGACGTGTTCCTGGATGGATACGATGATTCAATAAAACGCAGCCGACAAACTGCTACTGCTCTAGATCCAAAATGAGGAAACTTGATCACCGTGGGATCTGAACCGAATTCCTGAGGTAAAAAGACATTCCATGAGATCAAAAGGCGATTTGTCGTGGTTAACTGAAATCTTATAGAAAAGAATAAGATACCTACTATTCCCCATGCCTTACCACATGTACGTCCCTTAATCTAAGCTCACAGTTTGCAGGGAGGAATTATGATGGCATAAGGGCAGGCTCTATTTTAAGTAATCCTCAATTCAAACTTGAGAACATCCTAGAAGAGAGATTCAGGTCTGTTTTAAGTGGGTCTCCTTCAAAATCAAATTAGTGTGCAGATGACAATATAAGTTAGATTTAACGGTCTTAAATAGTAATGCAAACAGAATGAGTCGGGGACGTAAAAATATTTTCAGTATCCTATTAGAATTTTTAATGATGTTTTGATAACTTTTTCTTTTCCTATCAATGTCTTTCCTCGCTTAAAGGAAGAAAAGCTGTCTAAAATTGTTTTCCAAATCCATCAAATACGTCAGTACTTATACAGAGCATACAAACCGGTATTTTCTGGTAAAATAGGGTCATAAACTGAAACACGGTATCATCGTTTTCTTTGAAAACTACTGTGGGTCGGTTTAGTGGGCTAAATCGTTCAATTTTTTCAAGTTGCAGACTGGAGAAGTTTTGTTCACGATAAGGATTCACGGGATCGCATTTGGGTGAACCAGAACGTTTCGATAATAAAGCAGGCAGCTGTGCTTTCAGTTTAGTCGAATGAAAATTTCAACTGAATGAGGTATACAGCAAACGATCTCACTGTTTGCGCAGAGTAGTCCGCACGTTGGCAATTACACCTGGTGTAACGGTGATACTGCTGATGGAGAGGCACGCGTGTAGTATGTGTTGTTCGTAGAACTTCGCTTTGCGTCTACTGAAAAAAGGAGATCTGTTGCGGAATTCGTGGAGCCACTTTGTAACATTTGCTTGGATTTGACCGACGAATGAGTGGAGTCAATGAATCTCCAGGAAAGTTCAAGAAGACTCTTTCGGGAGAAGATCGGTGTCCAGTTTTTGTAACTAAGATGCAGATTAGACTTTTGCTTCCCTGTTCAATGGTCTGTAACCGGTCAGTTGGCATTTCCTAATTAAATAACTCCGCAGCGAAGGCTTTCTTCCTTTCACTGGTATACATTTAAACTTACCTAAGTCCGAGCTTGATTAGGTTTTTCTTGCGAATTTGTGGTCTTTATCTGCGTTGCTAAATAACACTGCGCAACAGGTACTGGCTTTCAGAATGATCTGCCACATCGAATGACATCCTGATCGCTGATCGCGTCAATAAATAATCCATCGTAATTTTTTGCAAAAGTTTCGAATGTTCACCATAAATCTTTGTGGGTTAGGTTTATGATTGATCGACTACGCTCTGCATTTTTACCTGAGCAGTCGCAAGACTGTCGGTCACGGTTTTGGACCTCTAAAACAAAGGAAAGAAAATTGTAGCAACTGTCTTAGCCCGGTGAATTCAAAAGTCAATCTGCTGCGAACCGTTTAAGATTGAATAACCACGGGTCCCCAACTAAGATGTTTTTGAATATAATCCACAGATCAAAGACTGAAAAATAACTTTGAATATACACCCAGTATTTTCTGGATTCCGATCCGAGTGAGTGAAATGTTGCATATTTTTGTTCTAATATTTACTGTTTCATAGCATCATTTATCGTTTGTCTTTGTCACAACCACAAAAAAATGAATACAAGCGATGAATGCGAAACGGTAACAGGAGAATATGAGAGGAAAGAGAGAAACGTCTCATTCGAAGTCATTCCACTGATAGTTCCAGTCAAATGCAATGAATTCCAACCTATGTAAAAAAATTGTGTGGAAACACGCGTCTAAATATCAACAACCGAAGAAAGGAAAAAGAATGCTGAGTGCTCTCCAAGGCACGGTAAGCGCTAGAACAGTCAAGGCTCGCACATCGGCACAAAGCGTCCGTCATTCTGGGTCTCGTGTGAGATTAAATGAATAATGTGTATCCCAGTCGACAGGGACGTTTTACGAGTTCTCTTGCAACTAGATTATGACGAGCACATCTAGAGTCATGCGTGGTCCTCAGAACTGCAAAATATGCACCAAACTCCCCGGTTGGCCACATTTTCCACGACATAAGATCGTCCGGCCGGCATGACCATGCCGAGCGCTTCTAACTTTCGTCCTGAGCAGTTTGCATCGGAGCTGGATACCGCGGATAAATATCCGAGGAAATACAATCCGTTGATTAAAAAAAGGTGAAGTGACCAACTCTCGTAAACCGCGACCGTCAACGGTGTTGTGCAGACTATCGCCCCAAGCAGCCACCAGCTCTTCCTTGGTGTTTACGCATGCACCATGGACTCGGATCGGAGGGCTGAGATCCCGAACAATCTTGCCGAATGCGGAATCTTTGACCACATTGCGTAGTACTCAGCACTGTGTAGAAAGGACCTTTTCCATACGCGTTCTCCGCTCCATCGGGATTGTTGCACTCAGACTTGAGATACCAAGTCCCCCATGTTGTTTACCGGCGAGGATGTAGCTGATTGGGGTGTCCTTTGGTGAACGTGGCCAGCCACAAATATATTGTCTGATGTAGTTGTCCGATCTTTTGAGGGTGTTTTGGTGAACTTGGCCCAGTATGAGCGAATATGTCAGCCTCGGTAGCAGGTAGTTCCTCGTGATCTCCATTCTTCGATGCGGCTACAACGGGGCAAGCTTTACCTCATCGAGCAGTTTGAGCAGGTACGCTCGGTGGTTAAAGATCCCTTTTCCCTTGGAAATAAAGGGAATGCCCAAATATGTTGCGGTGTCTTTCGAACCCAGAGGAGTAGTGAGTCCCTAGGCGGAGTAAAATGGTTCAACTGACACTGCTATCGCCTGATGTTTCCTGTCTCCACAAATCACCATTCTTTTCGTCTTTCGGGCGTTTATTTTCATGACTGCTCTTCCCAACTCGATCGCAGCAGCTTCAAGCTTCTCTTTAAGGCGACTCTGATTTTCTGCACACACGAACCAGTCGTCAGCGAAGACAAAACCATCTACCACGGTGTCATGGAACTGGTATCCCAGTTGCGGCATCGACAATCCATTGCCATGATGTTGTGTAGATCCTTCCATGAATCATCGAGCGCAGCAGACGCTGCATCTTTCCGTCTTTGATGGTATATGGTCTAGTTGGTGGCGTAGTTTGCTCGGCGGATCCGCTTTCGGTTGACCGGGATCCAATGGGCTAACTGAGGACGGCGTAGGGATACAGTTTTTCAAGTGTGTGGAAATGCCCTGGAGGCGTGGAGGTTCAGAAGCGACAGGACTTGCTCCGATGTCATGATGCCAGATTGCGACCCTCGGGCAAATTTCAGAGGGTCAACTCTAGCAAGTGAACTGTCGGCATAGAGTTCCAATAGTGACACGGCGCAATCCATGGTTTGTTTAAACTAGACGCTATAGTCATCGACTTCTGACGAGTAGGCCGCAATTTGACCGATAGTTTGATCAAACCCACCAGATGGTGATGGGTCTTGTTGTGCTTGCCACTTAAGCTTCCGAAACCTGGTACTGATGCTGATAGCCGATCGATCAGGAAACTACTGTTCCAATCTCCTGAACAACGCAGTTTGCGTGTCACAAGATGGATATAAATTGTTAGCCAGGTGCAAGAGCGATTGTGACTCTTGTTGGGATCAGCGTGTACCGAAATACTTCACTCGGCCAAGCTTATCTGCATTATGCTGGGTGGGGTGTGCATGCTGGCGATGTTGACTTGGGCGAGTCTTCGTCAGAAAGGGCGGGAACAATCAGCACAGGACAATCGGGTGACCATGTTCGTACCAAAACTTTGGTTGTCGTGAACTCGTTGGTGGGCTGCCAAGTCAGCTTTCGATTTGCAGCACTTGCCACTTTCCTCAAATGTGAGCCCCACGAGTCTCTCCTGTGTACTGGTTGGAACCAGTGCGGAGGCGCCAGATGATTCGTAGTGTACATTGTTGAAAGTAACCAGCACATTGAAACTAAACAGGGTGGTTAGCCCTCTCTGAAGTTGCTGAACTCTCAGCTCACCCAGACTGACGTCCAGGCTACCCGGTCGGTACCACGAGGAGGTGGTTCACCTCGCTGACCATTTCTTTCGGAAGCCTTTCAGCCCTACTTAGCTAGGGTTTCTCCTAACTCTTTCCCACGCTGCCATATTTAAAATACTCTTGAATCGTCGACACAACCAAGTTGAATGAGCGAGGGGAACCACAACTATGGAGAAATGCGTGATTTTCGGTAATTAGGTAATCCAATTTGCTTAGATCTAAAAATAACAAGAAACGGGAAATTCTCGAAAGAATTGACTTATTTGATCCAATCCAGATTTCTGCCTCACTTGTTTTTTGATCAATAGCCTTAATATTCTATGGTCTGTTAATGCCAAAATATGGGAGATATCAGGCGAAATATGAGCGGTGACTCTGAATTAATCGATAGGTTGCATGTCGGAAGGCGGACAATTGATTAACACACGGAGAAGTACGCCAATCGAATGGACTGCGAACAGAGAGAAACAGGTACTAGGCTGTTGACGACTTTCGACAAAACTTCTGACTTTTATCACCAATAATACCTATTCATTCACCTACTGGGAGACAAACGTTTCCAAACTTGAACAACTGTGTTTTAGAGAAACTTTGTATTACAGAACGTTTGAATGTATAAACATGAATACACACCTGTCACGCAAATGCTGACACAGTATGGACGGCATCATTTGTAGTTAGATGGATAGCCCATATGTTTGTTTGACCAGACGTACAGGCAACAGTTTTATTATCACGCATTTGAGCTGAGAGGAAGAAAACAAGGATGTTGTTGATAAACTGTAACTCGGAATAGGTCCTGCAACTTTGCTGGGAATATGCTTGACGCATCTATTCCACCACATTTCAAATATGTCATTTTACACTACAGAACTGTTGAATGGTTTAGCGGTCACAATTCCTGGTGCTCTTGTTCTGTATGGACAATATCATTACACTGCTTGTTCGTCCGCATCTCTCCGGTACATTTTCTCTAATAGCTGCATGTGCTTCGTGTGTTTGTGTTTTGAACTATCAAGATGATGTTGAAAAATCGATAACACACAACAGAGCAGCTGTCACTGTGCCTGACCACGCAGCATGCACCAAGCACAAAATTTTGTGACAAATCAATACTTATCTAGCTGAGTTTATCTTCTTTTAATCTTTTATATGAATAAAGTGTTTAAGCTGGGAGGCTATTGATGTAAACCACCTAAAACGGTTTATCGTGTCTCACTTAAACCCGGTGAATCATCCATTTTTTGCGTTTCAGTTTCATACAATGTGATGTGCTCGAAGAAATAATAAGTTTCCTGAGTTGATTGGTATATTATTGCGCACAAAACGAGTGCGTGGAATATCGTTACTGGTTAGACAAAGTGGAACTGGTGTCATCTACCTTGAACTATCGGTTGCAAGGGACTAATTCATATTGGTCCAGATAGGGTGATTTGTTAACAAGGTCAGAGAGCCATGTATGGGAGACAGTGAGATAACATTCTGTTGAAATTCTTTTCAGTAGGGATTCGTGCCAGAACTGCCTCATTATAAAACCGATCAGTTAGTTGGTTTTATCTGGATAGTAGTTTCGTCCGGATTATCTTATCGTTTGCCAACTTCTACCCTAGCCTATGCCAAAGTTAGAAACGCGTCTGAACTTTAGAATGAAATCTAGCACATTTTCGTTTAGTTTGGGTTTCGTTTCATTGAAACTTGACGCCGTCAACTCCCCTTCGATTAAATTGATGTGCGAATGATGCTAGGAGCAAAATAATGAAGGACCATATGGGGTGTTGTGGGGGTTTCCAATTTAGTTAGGATTATTCGTGGTGCATGATCCGATACGTTAAAATGCATAAGGTCTGTGAATTTTTCACGAATTTACTCTGTCACAGTTGCTGATGTGGCGAATTTGAACGGCTTCATTCCAAGTTGCAAAGGGGTTTTGTTTTAATCTTGATTCCGTCCGTTTTTCTCGTTATAAGTCACCTTTCCGCATGTTATCTTCCTAAGCATCTGATATTTCGATGGTAAGTTAGGATTTCGAGTTTATTATAGCTAAATTACTTAGTTTAAAAACTACATTCATTGCGCATTGTGTGCGGTAGTCAACCTATCTTTTCCTTGAGGTAGGTAGATGTGATGCAGACTGCTGAAAAACAGGGTCAAAGACAAGCAAACAATAGATGAATGTCAGAAGGAAGCCCACTAAAATGTCAAGTGTTTTGTGAAACGTTTTGCGTACTCACGGCTTTAGGCAATCGACTTCATCGAATGCAGTTTCAGCGTATATAAGTAGCCAAAATTGTTTACGATGTGTATGATGCAGTTATCCACACTATCTTTCTCACTTTACTAGAGAAACGGATTTGACATGTCTGCAAATGTCCTATTGGAAGTGTCCAGATCCACTGCAATTTAGACGGTGTGGACAACAACATCACGGACAGCGCAGTTTATGAATATGCACAAGTTGAAACCTGGATGTCGATTCCCAGTGATTTGTCATAATTTATGCAAATGTTCTTGTAGCGAGCTTTAGTCGTGCGGACAATTGTGAATGTAGTCTGTGCGCCGCACAGACTATGATATAGTCGTCTTTTTTGGTGGAACTACCCTCCAGAAAAGGTTACTTTGACTTGATTAGTTGAAGGCTATTTCAGTAGTATAGTCATATCCGAAAAGTCCAATTTCTTCAGTTCGTTTTGGCGACCCATCTAGGGAGCCTGGAATGTATCTGAGGGGCAACCTAACACCGAATCACTTGGTGTTAACTGCGAGGTTAGTGTATGGTGGTCTCACTTCTTTTTGAAGTGTAAGCGACTCATACGGCTGATCATCAATTGTCAGCCTCACAATTCAAACGCTGAATGAAATACGGCGGTTTCAAATCCCATTAGAAAATTTCGATGTGTACAGCGCCGACCAATTTTAAAGAAGGTAGCCTGAATTTTCAACCGAGACCAACTTTGCTTGCAAGTGGTTGAGTCATTAGTGACCATGGTGTTCCAAAGAGCGTTTACGTCTTTCGAGGTTGGGCTTGATGAAAATTGTTCAGTATCCTTCTGGCTTCTAAATAAGCTCAACGAGTTGAAAGTGAAGACATTGCAAAACCTGTTCTCGAAGCAATGAATGAATTTCAGCTTGGCGAAGTGAATTCGCACCAATTTTGACCTGATTCTGCGGGTAAAAATAGGTGGAACGGTTCTCGTAAGCCTTTATTCATCACTTATAATTCGTTTTATCCCCTTTTGTCAAAACATGTTACCATGAAACGGTTCCCACATTTCCACCCTTTTGGTTAGGCCAGATGTGGGATAAATTTTTTGTGACGGATGCGGTCATTTGGTCGTCCAATGCAATGTTTCGCCATCTTAGGGCTACTCTCGGGGGAAACCGCTGAGATTGGTTTGAGTTCTACGAGATGGCAAACTTGTTTCAAATAGAAGATCTACAGTGAGCGAGTTTTAGCCAAAAAACCACAAAATAAAGGGTTGGTATTAAAAAAAACGGGCTAAGAGGGGGCACTAACTGTGTCTTTTTGGCTTACCTCAGGCCGGAAGTAATTATCTCTTTCATTTTTGGATTGCTAGAAAGACACCAATGCGCAATGATGAGTTTATCATCCGGCTGTAATATGAGGTTTGCGAACTATAGCAGTCAGTCTACAAGACTTCATGTATGTGCGCTCGGGTAGACAATTGCTTTCAGATTAAACCTCCTCATGAGGTTGCTTTCCTTCCGGTAGTTCATCCTAGATTCAAATTTGTGGTCATTGACTGATGTCCCAAAACAATATTATAATTACCGAAACAAAATCCGTAAATGTTGTCCGATGAGTGCTTTGCAGTTCAGGTTTCCCCTTACTATTAAAGCCGGTCAAAAGAGCTACTGTTTGGAAAACTTTACGATTTCATGGCTGCTGACAACCAAAAGTTCTCCAGAATTCGTTCGCATGATTGTGGTCTGAACATTCCTCCAGCTGTTCTGTTGCGATCATCACAGCTAGTTTATGAGAAAGGGTGGAAGCACTGGACTAAAATTCCTATCAATGCCGAATATTCATTGCCGTGCTAGAGGCTCCAGACAGGTGGTATGGGAGGCCGAGAAGAACAATCAGACCAGGAGGAGCACGGTTCAACCTACATGAAGGAGACTATTAGTATTACGATTCAGTTTGTCAAACCGCGCAAATTTGGTGATCTTTTTACATGACCACAGCTCTACATTCTCTTGTGGTGAGTGAGAGCTTCAGCTGTCTGCGGCCATTATCAATGTTCTTTTCTGAGCACACTTTTCTGAGCTGAAAGCTCCTTGATAGCCTGAAACCAATCTTATTCTTCCTTTGGCTCATTAGTAGGTAATTTCGAAGGGCCTGTTAGTAGTGTCAAGTATATATATATATATATANGTTAGTAGTGTCAAGAATATAAGTATATATATATATATATATATCGATGTTGGTGCCAGCTGAAAAATGAGGCGGTCTTTGTGTAGCACATTTATACAAAGAATATAACTGACAAGGGCTTAACCTCGGATTCAGCCGAGCATCCTGGTAACACCGAATTAGTTAGCAAATGAGTGAATTTTCACAAATCCTCTGTTGATGGATCTTACATCAGAATTCACCCAATGTTCATTTGTTTCAGCATTAAACGACCGAAGTTCTGTTGTCCTCGGCAGTGCATCACGGATCAGATTAGTCCAGCCTCAGACAGAAACCTTAAACTTGTGTCATTCACTGCAGCATACCGTTGAGTCGGTTTCATATTTTCCGCTAAATAATGAATTTTTGTTCTTAGTACACTGCTGATGATAACTGAGTGAATCCTGAATGAGGCCCGATGAACAACTGCCGACAATTAGCATACAACTTGAGCTTAGTCTAATGACTGGAGCAAGGGCCGTTGGCGCGGATAAGGGACTAGAAGTTGGTGGGTTGTCCTAGGGATAAAACTTTTATCTGCATCATACCTTTGGTTTTATGACGCGTGCGTAGTTTACATTGGTTTCGCCTAAATCAGATTGCTTTACCAAACCATGCAAAATGTGAAACTTTTGTTTTGCATGACATAAAAATGATAGCTATGATCGTAAATGTGACTTAGCACCACCTGATGTTTCTACTGGGAAACTATCAGATTAAACCACAAGTAAAATGCATAGACTGGAATTAGCATCAGTTGACTAGTTTTCGCGTATAATTTATCTTGTATTCCTTATTTCGTTCATTCTATTTCACAGGCTTCGTAAACGTGCCAAACCCGAACTGGAGAACGCGCGATACCGGGATATCTCCCTCAAGTTGTCCGTTCAAGAGGTCAAAAATGTTACACCCAAAGGAAGGTGAGTGTCAGATTGAGTTTGGAGTCGTTTTGTGTAATTTACTGAAGTGTGAGTAACCTATGTCATGTCAGCAACCTAAGTGAAGCAAATCTTAGGTAAGTCCGAAAGCATAAGGCAACTTCGTCGGGAGCATAAAAATGCGTTCACCTTACAGGCACTTTGCACTCTCCTAAAGATTCCATGTAATATCAAAGTCTCAATTACCGGTCATTACATTTTAGAAGGATTGTGATCGTATCTTGAAAAAGTCAATCACATCAATTGTTTGGTTCCTGTTTAGATGAAATGTCCCATCTTGTTAGTTGATGAGATCCGGCCACATCCTTTTGAACCTCCGAAATCATTGCTTGGCTAATTTAAATTCCTCCAGCAAAATAAATGACTATCGACAAAAAACAATGTGTTTACTCACCAGCGAACGGATTGTTGGTATTAATCATTAACTGGTTGGATAATAGAGCGTGCTAAATAAATTTTAGTGGTGCAAATGATGTATAGTTGGACTATGGCTTGACAGATACGACCCCCAGACCGTAGAAGATGGGAATACTAGATTGTGATTGACTGATGTCTTTTCTTTTAAGGAGCTTATGCAGTCTGTGATCGTGGAATGCTTAATAGGTTCAGGCGCACTACTTACACCGTGACCGAAAGTGCAGGAAAATTGCAATCAATATTTTTTCAGTGTTTTGGTCGTTTTACTAGGAAGTTTGCTATAGATGTATGAGAGTGGCTGACCAACTTATCTTTCGGATAACGGGCCGAAAGGGTAAGTGTGTCGAACAGTTTGTCCAAATGAAGTCGGCTGCGCACCCTGTAAGTCAGGTGTTTTCAGTGGCCATTGGTCCTAATGTGTTATTTATAAATTGATCTCCCATTGTCCAATACTGTCTAGTTCACTGTTTTTGTATTGTGGACTTGAAAAAGCCTACTATGATGCACCGTACAACCACCTGCCTACCTGCTGACAATTTTTTCTCTTTGGGCAGACCTCAACGTTTTGCCCGTTATATCATCTGGGGTTAGTAAAAAGATCGTTCAACTGTAACACCATTTCGACGCATAGTTGCCATGTATCCCGTGAGAAGCAACTGTTAGGGGTCTACTTTAAAAGACTGTTTTCAACCAAATTGCACCAAACTACTGATATATTCAAACGGGAGCTGAACAAGTAGTAGGTAGTGGATCGTTATAAATCCCTCCAGATACGGCGACTACGTACACAAACGGTGACTCTCGAAAACGGGAATATTTTCGCCGTGTATTTTCATCGAATGGTTTACAAAAGAGCAGAGTTCATGGTTAGACAAATAATCTTATGAGAAACAAGGCCCTGAAGTTTATTACTTCGACAGAGAATACAGCAGCACTTGTTACAAATCTAAAGTAGGACTGATCGGTTCCAGAATAGTAATTTCTCGTGCGACACATTCTATTTAGCAATGATCAGCGGAATGTAGGGGGATTTCTTCGAAAGTTGTTTATATTCATACGACGGGTTACAGCAAAAGTAATTGGTTCACGACCTCATTTATGCCACTGCAATCGAAAAATCCAAACGGCTGCCTTGTTCATTTCTGTGAATGGGCGGAAACCTGAAAAGAGTTCAACTGTCAGAGAAATTTCCTGGCCTTTTGCGTTCTTTACGGAAGATCTGGTAATTAGAAAGTGTTAATTGCAGGGCAGAAGATGAACTCAGGCGTTTAATTCCTGTTACATGCAATCGATGATTACCACTCAGGGTTTAAAACGTATCGTGGGAGTTCTTCGACGAAAAATCGTTACTGCCTTATAATTACCATTTGCAAATCTTCAAACCCAAGGTTTGTTATTGGTCATTTTATCCGTACAGACTATGAAAGTTAAGAAACAGTTGCCTGACCATTCGATAATAGTCACACCCTACAAATCTTGGTTGAGTTTCAAACCGGGTACAAGCTTGCTGTTACCACCATGAATGAAGGAATCAATCAGATGATTGAATCTCAAACTTTTCTATTCCTTAATCGTCACATGTGTGCATCAGTGATGCAGGCATGACGGTTTTACTCTCTGCGGTCCACATAGATCAGTTCCGTCCTTACGACCTGATGTGTTTTGATACTGTGTGATAAACCTAAGATGTTCATTCGGGGATTACAGAGGCGCTAGAGAGATATTATTGTGGGCAACATGGGACTAATTTCCATAACAGGTGGTTCGGCACGTGTGATGGATACTAACACGCATCAACAGACACGATCCTGTAAAGAGACCAGAAAAATAGCGAACTAGCTAGCAGGTGTGCAAAAACAAATCAGCACGAGTCCCTTTATTAGCTTATGGATGACGTTTGCCTGAATAAAACTCGACATCTGCGGCATTCATATTTAACCACCATAACTGCGTTTGATGCGTTTCACTCAGTAAAGCAGTGAGAAAGTATGGGTAGTCATTGATGTGCGTCATCAGTGCGAAAGGCCTTAGTACTACGGCCAACCCGTTCTTAGAAGGGTTTTTAGACAGTCACTCCGAGGATCTGGTCACTCAGCAGGGAGCGGATGTATGATTCGCTTTGCGATTATCCATTCAGCAGTACAATGAATTTATAGAGATAATTCACGTGAGTTTTACCAGTTTCCTGTTAAACTTAAACACAGCGAATTATTCTACAAACAGAATGCTTTGCCTCACATCTCCGTAGATTCCATAGTATATTGTCGAACAATGAATTCAGTGTTTAGTTGAATCTGAGTGCATGGACGGTGTTCCGATGTTTAGAGTCCTGGTCGTGACAAACTATGCTTCACTTATCGGCGTCGTTGTCGTCATAGACAAACGTCAACAGAGAATGTATGTTTGGATTTACTGAAGTTTATAGTGCACTTTGAGACTCTGAAAATTCGTCTGTCATCTCGGACCGTGAACCCTTATTTGAGACAGATTTCTGATACCTCCTTCTTGAGATGTGCTTGTATGCTTCTCTGACAACGCCTTGTCTGTGAATTCAATTAAAGTTGCTCACCAGTACAAACAAAACATCAATGCGTGTAATGAGAAGACTTTAGCGCACTGTGAATTTATTTATATATGTATATATACATCGTGTGAAACCTGAAAATGGACTATTCATGACTCCAGCCAATGGCTGATTCAGGCATAAGACGCGTACACTGCGTCGGATGAGTGGGCCGAGTGTGGGAATCCGAAACTGGTAGATACCACATTGCAAATGTAATATGGGAGAACATTAAAAACTGAAATGCATCCAGCACAGTGGCACCAAATGCTGTTCCGACAAAATAGAGGTATTCTGCAGTTTCCGATATTTGATTCCTAGTTATCCCTTCTCAGGAAAGGCAATCAGTTCTGAAAAGGGACAGCTTTTTTCTACCCCAGAGCACTCAACATAAAAATGTCTGTGCAAGGGTTTCTACCACTTTAACTCCCGGTTAAATTGGCGCCCAATTCCTCCTCTGATTTCAATTTTCAAATATTTTGTTCGCTAAAAGAAGGATGCTCTGATCCGTTATCACAGCCGGGATTCAAATCTCTGTAGGTGTATTCGGCAACTTTGTGACATCTGAGTTTCTACACGAACGTATTCCTCCGCCGAAACTTATTGGACAGCAAAGATTACGTGACTTATCCATTTACCCGGATTCTAATGATGGCATAATGTGATATGTTGCTGGCATTTTATCAGCCACAAACAATCTTTCTAGTTCTACCCTGTGACTAGCCTAAATGTCACTGAAGATGTTCTTGATTCTGTCTATGATTTGGTGAATTGTTGTCGCATAGGTTTATCTGGCAATGATCTCAATACCTCTTTGATTGAATAAAATGACTGTGGTGGAAGTAAACTTTTGTAAAGCTTTTCAAAACTAACCAAACCTGAGACCACACTATAAGAACGGCTTGTGTGGACTATACAATTACCTTCCGAATATCTTTAATGGGTATTTTGTTCTAGTGAACTATTTAGGTGTCCTAAATATGGGTAAATAGTTCCAGTGGAATAAATATGTTCTCCAGAACAACACACAACGTGGATGTGCACAAGTTAGCTGTTTACATGAATGGCGTTGTTCAAACAGTTTCCTACTGTGATTGACATGCTCTGTTGACAGGACACACTGTGTACGCACTCCTCATCACCTGTTATACAAAATCAGTGACTGCTTGCCGAATTCGATGTCATCAGTGTGAACAATTTTGTCCGTGTAAAGGTCGATAGTTTTATTTACATCATAGGGTAGGGTGAAACTGGTGAAACATTGCATCCTATGAGAAACTGAGCAACTGGTTCGCTTTTGCTGCAGTCACCTGCATTTTTTTAACCCTTGTGTTTTCACAAAGGCTTGCTTCACATAACGAATCGGTTAGGATAGTCGAAGACGTTAAAAAGTAAGGAGAAAACATATGTAAAACCATCAGTACCTATTTCCACTCATACATGTATTGTAAACATTGGTTTGCACCATCTTCTCGATGTGGTCATTTGTGGTAAGCCAAGTTGCCGCAAAGTCCGATTGAGAAAATATGAATGCAGAGAATTGGATATGGACAGCAGTGGAGTCAAGACTAAACGAAAAAAAGGAAAAAATTTTATGTTCCCACATTTTGTAAGTTGTTGTCCGGAAACCACGTTAAGTAGAGTACGTCACAGGCGACAGTTGTACATAACTTTTTAGAGATCCTATAGTGATAGAAATAGGACAGAGGCAATAATTTACATATTGGCAGACTAGTTCGTCTAAGATGAGGTTGCCGAATCAATCGCGCAGACACAGCCTGCCATACTGTATTCATACTGTATTCTAACATAGCAAGCAAGCGTGTAAACTTTGGCGAACTGCGTCAATATCCGCCGGAGATCTGTTTGCAAGTGCTTCCTTTAATCATTCTGTTTTCAACGAAGCGTCCAAAATTACGACAAACCTATGATAAACAGATGACGAAAAAATTAAACCCCTAATTTATGGTTGACCGGATGACGCAAAGCGGTTCATGCGGTAGGGTGTATAGCCAAACGGGTAGCTGGATTAATGCAGAGACTTGAAGTCTGTGGATAATATATCAAGTGTTTTATTCGAAGAGATTTGGTTGTCGATTTACTAAACTATTCGTCCATTATTATTTTGACTTCCTGACTTTGTATGTGCATTAATCACACACACATTGTCCTCACACTTTTATCATAATCCGAAAACTGTCTTGTGTTACCGTTTTCTGGACACCAGTTGACTATCAATCGTAAGTGGGTGAGTTGAAGCAATATCTGGAAAAGCAAATACTGGAGAAGTAGGACGTAAGAACCTGCAGCACATTGCAAAACCACCCACCAATCACTCTTGAGGTAACTGCCATCAAGAGTGTGCTCAGGCGGCTCCGAGTTCACATTTCTAGTATTTCGGAACAAAGCAAAAAAGAGGTACACTAAAATCTGATTTCACCTGGAAAACTAAATGTGCCGCTTAGAGCTTCTCACTCTGACTCTGAAACTTAGGGAATCTAAATGCTTCTAGGGCACTGACTCATATATTGAGTGTGCGGAACATACTGCTTGTCTTGGTTTAGATTCTTTGGAGATATAATCCATTTTAGCTAGCCTCAGTTAGTCTGGAACATGGTTTGATATGAACTTCACATCTGCTAAATGCAGAGCACTCCCACAACACTGGGTGGTAGGAAAAGTTACATACCTAGGCAGCTGGATAGGCCACGGAGGGCTGGCTGAAGAAGAGTTCACTTCTCGAGTCAGGAAGGCCTGGATAGCTTTGACCGGCCCCCAATACTATTAACGTCTTTGAGATCTCAAGTGTTCTTTCAAAGGCAGTGGATGAAATGAAAAGGTACAGTTCGTACTGCGTTACATTTCAGAGACTTCGCCCCTATTATTAGAATGCACACAATAGCTTTTGGTGCTTCACCGTTGGTGTTTCCGAAGTGTTCTCTAGGTCTGGTAGGAATATTTAGTTAACAGTGTTGAGGTATGTCAGGTGATGTAGGAAATCTCCAACTGTGGACGAGCTACTGTTAAATCTGGTTAGAATATGTAATTCATATCTCAGGGGATCATCTGACCTGCAGAGATCTGTTTCTCAGTCCTGTGTTATTTGGAAACGCGAAAACGCGGATCATCTATGGCCTGACAGTGAAGTACGAAAACGCCGATCGGGAAACTCAGTCGGGCTGACAACTGCCTCTCGTTTGGGGCCCGAAGATTTGACTAATCGGTAATGACATTGGTATACATGGCTCAGTCTGTCACTCAGTGGTGCTCTTGAATCAAAGCTATTGCCTTCAATGAGTCGCTGTCGTGTTTTCCGTTTGTTGCGGAAATTAGAATGGTCCAAAAACAGTTAACCGATTATGGCATCACCCCCTGCTCATATACCACAGGCTCGCCCAGCAGCTGGATCTGGCGTAACACCGGCACATAGTTTGTGGCTGGAAACTGAAATGAATATACTAAACCCATCTATAATGCCAGCAATTAATCGACTAGACAATACACGAGGCCTTATGTCGCCGCGTTCTCGCGTTAACCCAGTTGTGTCCACAGTAGGTGCTTGAATACATCTTCATATTCATACGCCAACATCATCACCACTAACAGAAACACTGGATACGAACACTGGCGTTTCACTGCCGTACAGCAATGTCGCTTTACCTCACTAAAGTTATATAATGGAAAGAAAAAGCGAATGAAACAAGAACGGTTACTTAAAGCTAGTCCACCACAAACACCCCAGGCGCATGTGCCCCTAGTATTCAGTCAATCTGGGCAGAAACTGGCAGCATGAATGCCAGTGACATCGGTAAGCCGCTATATCGTTCACTGTCTCCAATCAGGCGCAGCGAGGGTGACATTGACACATTTCGGGGGATGAAAAGCACCAACAGTACCCAGACTTTTTAACATCATTTATGCCTTTCCGCCATGTCAAATACTGTCCACCTTAGGTCTCCGCCATTCCAAATTAGGCACGAAAAACAGCGCTCGACGCGGCAGGTTGTAACTGGGCAGGTGTGACATATAGCCAAGTCATATTACCTTGCGTTCCTGCATACAATTTTTGAGGGGAGTAGCCTATGCTCAATCAACAACCCGTTTCTTTACCAGTTCATTGAGAATTTGTTGGTTCCAGTGGACCGCCGCTACAGAAATGAGACGGTAGTGGCCGAAGATCAGAAGATATCTCATGTCGCCCACACTAGGTGACCAAGTCTCAGCCGTACGACAATACAGCCCCTACTGCAGTTTGATACACACATCCTTCGAAGCCCAGTGAGAGGCCTTCATGACGCCATAAGTGGCACAAATCACTAATTGGAATTTTGGTTTTCGAGATTTGTGCGTTCACTTCACCTGTCATGCTGCTGAGCCCACTGACTGTCAAATGTGCTTGGGTCCTCGATACTCGCCATTCTTCGTGACCATCCTTTTCTACGTCACCCCCTGGCTCTTCGGTTATATTATGTTCAACCTGTTCAGCGATGTGGCAATTTTGTAAGCTCTAAATGTATCAGGGACTGATCGCTTTGGCTCACAACGACTATCGATTAGAAGTCCTTGTTTACTTCTTGAATGAGTCCATTTGGCAAGCGAATTTCGTCCCACACTTAACCACGCGCGTTGGTATTGATTACCAATACCACACTTCTCGCAGTTCTTCACCCTGTTTGCTCATTGTTCTAATTCCAAATAAACCTAGTATATTCTTCCAAGGTTCCTAAACACGTTCTCACGCCCGCACTTCGGAATAAGGAAACTGCTTGAAGGTGCAATTCTTGTCAGGCCTCACAGCTGCTTGTTGGTCTCATCCTTTTCTTCGGAGTGTGATATTGTGGAGCATAGTAGTTATACAAATAGAAAACCCAACCTTCGACAGTCGGGATCAGACCGCCATCATTCTCAATCCTGTACAGTACGGTCATTCTTCCATGTTCCGATTCATGTGATATGCCGCTACGAATCCGACAGCTTGATCACCTCGACTTCCTTATGTCTTCCTACTCCGGTAGAAGGTACAATCAGAGCCATCATGCTGTAACCTCCCTTGATCAACCGGCTGAGTAACACTGAGTGCAGTGATGTCTATTTCGTGGTGTTTGAATTCCTCACGACAGCAGCACTTCACCTTAATTCTTGACACCATTCCCATTAGGAAGGATCCTTATTGGTGCGATCCCAAGTTGCAGAAGACCACCTCTGTACAGAGCGCATTACTTTCCGCCAGTCACAGAATCTTGACTGCTGGGCCTGAAAATGAGTTTTAAATTCGAACACCGCAACCCGGTCCCCAACAACAAGGGCGGATTCGGAAGTGTATGGGTCCCTGACCTAGCCCGAGAACACAGGGACTAGGGTATGGATGTCTGATTCCTTGTGCCACTGGCATAGCAAGTGCTTTCTGAACACCGCTGGACTCTTGAATCTTACAGGTATATCAACCGTGCTGAATAATGCGCCAGTGGTCACTGTTGACCTTTGGAAGATTAGAGTGTATGGTTTTAGGGGATGACCTCTTCTAACCTGTCCTGCTTAGGGGAAGCTGGAAGTTCTGGTTCCATACACAGTAAAGACCGGTTGCCTTGTAGAATCACGCTACTTTTTTCACCCTTGTCACGGCCAATATTACCCACCAGGGCACCCCTCAATATACTTTCTCGTAGTACGGGAATTCGATTCTCTCCGCCGGAGTGATCCCCATGGGGATTTCTGCGATGGCTGAACTTAAGGAGACTGAGTTTCATTCACGGTAACCCATAGGAACGTCGCATCCTTGCTACATTTGGGTGTTTGTGCAGATTAATTTCTGTGGCGTTTTCGAGAATTGTACAATATCTCGTGGCGGCTTACCACATAAACAAATTTAAGCTCTAGAAAATGGACCGGGTGAACATCCAGCATCAGTCGCCACGCTTGCATCGGAATAATCAGGAAACCGGAACATGTATCGGTTTATAAATTGTAGCTAGGTATAAACTGTCAGTGGGTTTATTTAGTCCACCTATAAGATGAGAGACATCATGCTACATATTTTTTGGATAACTTTGTGTTGTCGATTCCGGATAGCAGTGATGTTGCCATGTGCACTTTGTATTTATTGGAAGTTGGGGACACAAACAGCCAAATTTGTCCTTCTTGTGGGACTGATTTTCACATAAATACGGATGTAGCTGCTGTACTGCACCACCAGAAATAAAACATCGTTTGCATGGACGCACACTTAAACAAGCGACATTAATTTTCAACCGCAATAGCCAAAATAACCACGATCCATAAAATATTCTGAATGGGGCATGTTCTGATAGTCTCGTCAGATGCCACGCATGAACGTAGTGTGTAGCCAGCGCAGGACATCTGTCCTGTCGACCTGGTCCCTCTCCTCTACTGACTACGTTGCTTCAGGTACGATTCTCTAAATGAGCTGCTAAATTGATTGACGAGGGCACGCGAGCTTCATTGACAACTTTTATCAGTGGAGCTCTCGGTTTGTGATTTTTTGCTCTCCATGTTTGATGCACCAAGGATCTGGTTTTCCAGAGAAGACTGGGATGTACTTTTGTAACTTTTTAATCGAAGAACTCTTTTATCTCGTTTGCATAAGCAAGGATGTTTCACATACGCGCCTGGGGGAATCGCTGACTCACCTACTATTTCCACATCTGGTAGAAATCACAAATCGCGTGTTTCGCCTCATAGATAACTTTTTCCAAGACAGCAGAACGACATTGCTTATGCTACACCCATTCAATATTTTCAAAAGTACACAGCATTTCGACCCAGCCTTTAGGTTCATGCTCTACGCGTCATTTGACTTGTTCAGTGATAAGCTAACTTGATTCAAAGAGTGACGGTGTAACAGATAATAATGAAATTTAAATTTATAGCCCCTGCCCACTCGGCTGTTTTCGTCACAAAACGGTACTTGGAAGCATCGAATTAGTATTTCAGCATCGACAACTCACATCCCCTCAATTCCCGTGTCTAGTATGATGACCTCTGAAGACTACTACCTGACAGTTGTCTGTTGTTTGTCGACTCGCCCGACGCCACTAGTTGTGAAATTTCAAGGATACTCTCCAAACATACCTTGTTTAAAATAGTTTGCTCTTTATACTGGCACCCCGTTAGATTATTTTTTCTCAACTGATGTTAAGTTGGACGGTTGTGCGAAGATAGTGCACTCGATCATGAGAAGTGATATTTGAAAGCCTGGATACAGTAATTCGGTGAGACTTCAACGCCCGATTAGGTTTATGACAACCGACAATATTAGTTGGATTGATAAGTTTTGTGAAGCATTTTCCGATTAGCCGAAGTTCCCAAATTATCTGAGCAAAATGCCCAAGCATATACTGACATGCAAGAACCCGAAATCGAAAAATTTTGAAACGAATCCCTTGTCACTTTTGTAATTATGTAGTGTTTTGAGCTGATTTTCAACTTTGTCTTATCTATGGCCCTAGTTTCTGCGCATATAGCCTCATACCATTTAAGCCCATCTAAATTACTAGTTATATCTTCCGTAGTTGCATTTTCTTGGTCATGACAAGCCCCTCATCCCCGTTACACTTTCTACTCGCCATTTCAAAAATGTCTACTCAAGGAAGAAGCACACTCCCTGTGGATATTTTCTTAGTTGGATTAGATGGTTTTCAGGGTACCGTTGAAAAACCGCCAATACAACAAAGGCGTTCGACGGCATCACTGTTTTCTGTGATAAACAGAAGCCTGTAAGCCCATAGAAGCCTTTGTTTTGGAGAAGGTTGAATCACATGAACATTATGAGACTAAAATTAGTCACCCTTCATCAAGAATTTTAATGTTGTTTACATCATTTGGAATAAAGCCAACCGTTGGGTTGAGTGTGTTCACAGGACTTGGACCCTGGTATTAGATGCGGCACCATGTTGTCATTTAGAAGTCATCAACAAACGGAATTTCACTGGCTTTCGGCTGTTTTGCAATGACTAAAATGGCATCGATTACATTTGATGTGTATCAAACTAGTAATTGAACAAATGTCTGACGTGGTGTGTAAAATAGGTAAACTGAACGAATTGCTCTGGCTACTGGATTGGCTCAATAACAGGAATTTACGTTCGTTTGGTAGAAATAACTATCGCTGTTCGTTCCGCCGCATTGATTGATCGTTGCAATATTTTTGTATCGCTGTGTAATAAACTGAACCGACAATCTCATTGAATGAACTTTTCAAATCTGAGGTGTGTTGCTTGACTAGAATTTCGATTTGCTGGTCAAACTGGCAAGTACGATTCCGAATGGCAACCAACCAAGTGAACTGAATAGCTCACATCTAGACACACAAGTCTGGCTTAGTTTTAATCAATTTACTTGATTAACTTTCGTACTTTACATTTCAAACCGAATTGGCTCACGATGCTACCAGCCACAGGAAAGACAAAATGCTGAACCAGTCTTTGTATTCAGGCAAGGCAGCCAGTACAGCGTACATGTGACGCTTTGTCTCTGCTTTTTATAAGCACAGCGGTTTCCCAGCCAGCATGTAGTCCGACACACGATCCGCATAGCATATCATGAAAGTAGACTAGCTTTCGCGCTGATTGGACAAAACACCCATGTTGCGCAAAGCCGAGTGACGTTAGAGACCCAAACCACATCAATTTTTACCATCAGCTGTCGACAAACTACTTCTGGTTCTTTTATGCGTATGAATACGACCAGTCACCCTTACCCTACTTATACAACCACTCATAATCCGCGTACGCACGCTCTGGGCCAAATGCCGATTTTTAATAGATTTCGTCATGTAAGTGTGGTCTATGTGTATTGAGGAGCTCCTTGACTTTCTAGCCTAGATTAGACGAATTTCCCACTAGGAAACCTTAAATTTCCTTATGCTACCAACAAAGTGCTGATTACTGTGGACGCTCAGGTAATTTGTTCACTAGACTGCTATCTGATGACGTCACAGTAAGTCCAAACGAATCGGACTATAATAAGGGCGTAGAAAGTGTGGCCTGGATGTGAAAACTCACCCCAGACCTGGATATATTTATAGATTTGACTGTGTTCTTGCTCTTGCCTTGCACAGTAATCAGCCATATAGTGCCATCGACGTGTTATTTTCTGAACGATCCATGTGGTGGTAAACGTGCACATTGCAGACTTTAAGAACAACAGAATAAATTAAAATATGCTACTGTATGTCAAAGGTACGCCTAACATCCAAAGCCTAAAGCCGAGAGTTAAACTGAAGCGTCCCGTTATTATCCGGCTCATGCAAGGATTTTGGACATAGAAGAATTGAAAATGATTAAACAGAATTCGTTTGTGGGTGAGAACTTTCACAAAGGACAAATTTCACCGATGCTGTTCGCTCAACATCGATTAGGCATCAGGGTTTCAAGGGGTGTGAACATCTTGAGGTTGTTTGTTTCCGCAGTACAAGAATGACCCGAAGCTTCATTAGTTGGACCTGAGTGACCACTTTTTGACCTACGCTGGTGGGTCTAAGTGAACGGAACTCGAGTATACACTAGCAAACGTTTGGAACATTTCAATATCATAAAGGATGTAATCAAATAGTGGGTCATACTAGCCGGAACAGTCTCTGTTGAAAAAATGGCCGATGACTTGATGCTTGCTTTTTTGCCTCCAATCCTCGTGTAGTTTCACGTGTTCTGGTGAGCAATGTTGTATTTCAGTGGTATTCATAATCTAAATCCCGAAAAGTTTGGTCTATTACGCCTTTTCCGAACAACTCATAGATAGAATGGTTCCCTTATTTTCCCTAGGTTACGCTACTGTCAGCACCTTACATTTTAAAATGCTAATTTTTTTAAATTAATCCGGAGCTCTGGGACAGGGTAGGCGCCGGATACAGCGCGTGGTCGGTTTTACCCTTCATCACCCCGGTGTTATCATTTGACCGTTCCAAGAACGTCGGCATACCCTCTAAAAGTTACTACCTTTATGTCGAAGTAGTCCGGTTAACTACATTTGACAGGTTAATGTTATGTGTATAAGTGCCACAGCTTTTTAGAGAGTTTGTTGGCAGAGACTGCATTGTTCGTTGAATTGGTTGGCTGACGTACGCACTTCTTCCAATTCGTTCTCACTTTCTGAATCTTTGTATCGCCTAAATGCAATTGGTTCATAATGGGAATCCTTCCATAAAGGAAACTACTCACACGGTTGCTGAAAACTCTTCGACAGCCCACGACCGGTTTCGCCCTTCTTGGGGCCCATCAGGTAGGCGCAATCCTTCCACCTGTGATTTTTAGGACATTTGTGACTGTTTCTCTACCCAATGTCTATAGGTGCTGCTTTCTTGCAGAGCGTGCTGCAGCAGAGTAGCATAACAGCACAACTGATTTTAATTTTTCACTTCCAGCAGTGACGGACTCTTCACACTTGAGCTGTTGGGCGCACAACTGGTTTCGTCACGCCTAAAAACATGTACTTTCTGGTATCCTCTTAAGGATTTCTGTGCTGCGAGCTGGTTTAACTGCCTGGCACTATTACGGCATTCACTACGAGTGTAGCCAGAGGTTTCTTGCTCTAGAGTTCTTTAGGCTGAATTTGACTACTCTTCCACCAGCATTCCGTCATCGTTTGATTCGAACACAGTCCAGGAGACGTTGGATCAACTTACCGTCTAGGCGCTTGCCATTTCGGGTCCACATTTATATCCCAATCTTTTGGGCATGGTGACGTTACCTTTATCTCTCGGCATCTTCCAAAGTTTGCCAGAACTGCCGACCTTATCTACCGACTGTGCCATAATCTTGAATCCTCTTACTAAACTGCTCTAAACTGCTTAGTATTCTCACTGGCAGTGAACGGCAAGCGGTTAAATGAGATTGCAGCACTCTGTGAGTTGGAGGGTATTTCTCGGGCAACCAGTAATGAGAATGATAGCAATTTAACATACAAGATTGTGCAGTTTTTAGAGTAGTTTATTAAACTTATAGGACCATCGAGTTTACAGAAACTTACGTTATGGAATCCGGTAACTGTTCACCTACATGACTGCTTACCCATTTATCCTGTACTGTAATCCCAATTCCGTCGATGGACGATGGTCTCTTACCCCGACATGTGTCAAGCAAGTTCCATTAGGCAGTGACGGCTAATAGCCAAAAGTTCAACGATAACAGGATATACATTTTAGGGAGAGAACTGACCAAGCTCAGCTCACCCACAAAATTCTAGCCGGGAACTTAGTGGTCACCCTTTTGAATTAGGCGTGCATTCAGTTTCACCCAACTGCCAGTGTAACTCATACCTAAGATAATTAACATAAAACTCCAAACCGACGCCCAGCAATCACCTACCTTGTTGTTATAAGATATTATCCTGGTCGATTCCCTGCCTGTCAACTTCAGCCATAATTTCAACTCCGTTACTTGGCCTGATTTAGTAGGGCCAAGCAATAAATCCGCCAAATTTTACGGAACCTCTCTAAAATGATTCTTGGCTAGCGCTCCTTAGGGATTGATTTCAAGCAACTTGTTTGTTAAGCTTTTCATGTTGTAATCAAGAGCTATGCGTTTATTCGGGAGTGGCCTTCTAAACTTGCGTCGTCCCAGTCAGGAAGCCTTTCGCACAGCGTTTTTTTGAGGTTGGATTACAAAAGGAAGTGCTAGTCGGTTCGTTGGTACGCGGATTATCCACGCCTGCTATCAAAATCTGTGGCATCGATTCCAGTGGAAACCGGCTTACGTATAAGTGAAGCTCAACTTTTTTAACCAGGCATCTATCATAATACCCTGATTAGTGATTAAGCTTTTGCAACTGGATCGTTCAGCTCGCCTCAGGGGACGAGAAATCATCAATTCATACAAGCTGAGTGACCAGGATTTTCCTCAACAGTGTTGCGTGACATTGGCCGTTTTTTGTGACCAAAACGGAGCTAAGCCGAAAACAAGATAAGGCGGCTGAAATATGGAGGATGCTCGTCTAATCGCGCGCAAATCTTGACAGTCCCTTTTTACACGTCTAAAAACTCAATGTTTTGCCTTTTAGCTTAACGTCAGTTACAAGAGTTTCCATCTGTTGAATCTCAGTACAGCACAACCGGTTGCGTGACAACAAAATCACGCACTGAACTACAGGTGAATTACTGAGAATCTCAACCAATGGAATTTCTTTTGAAATAATAGCGAAATTTCCAAATGGCTGAAATTCAGACCTACTTAAGAAAATGTGTTGAACGGTGGACCACAGCCAAAAACGGTTTTTAAGGGCAGAAGAAGAAATTCCATATCAAGAGATTTTGGTGAAAATAGTAAAAGACTAACTTGGTTTAAAAGTTCGGGGTGCGGAGATCGTTCCGAACGAAATATGTAGTGATAACAATGGAGAAAGCGAGCTCAGGAGGTACTTGTCCTGGTGATAACTGTAGAAATGGGCATAAATACAAAACGCCGACAGAAGGGTTGGAGTTTGTCGGCGAATCCGAAGCTGATAGTGAAATATGTGCCTCACCTTTAAACACCGATCAAAGTAAGATTGTTCTGTTACTTGGAAAGGCCTTCAATGTGTTGAATATTGTTCAGTTAGTAGCACGGTGCAGTAATTTTCACGGCGCACGCGAAGGCCAAGTTTCACAGAGTTTAATTGGAGAATGATGCGAATTTCGAATTCCTCCGTTTTTCAGGTGGCCTATATCAAACTGACTTCTGTATAGTTTCCGTTTCAGTCGTATTAGTCTCATTTCCCGCAAAATGATACCTGAATTCTCTCAGCTATCGTAATATGAGACGGATAAACAATTTTCTGGTACTTTCGCGTCATGCAGAATGGCTTTTGTCCCCGTGTGTACGTCTGGTGTTTTTTCTGATACTGTTTCTCCCTTCATATACTTTTAACACATTTTTTGGGTGTTTTGGGTGTTTTTGGGTTCTGAATTTTGAACCCTCCGCAACTATCACATCACTATCTGTAGGTGACCTACTACCAGGGATCTATGTTTCTTGTAAAACACGTAATTCCTGGGGACGAAAAGGAGGATGCAAACCGATAGAAAATAAAGTAGAAAATGAGCTTCTGAAGAACGAAACACCGCTTATCAATTTCCCTGTCCAGAACTACCGAACCAATATGTTCATCCAAATTCACTGTGTGATGATTCATTAATTAACTCAAGTATACTGGTCCTGATTTATCACTGGCTGCCAAAAACTAATGCAATAATCGGCCTGATAGTGGTTCGGCGAACACGCTTAGCACCATGTGAAATTTGTGCCTGTGTTTGAACGCATCTCCATTAAACACCACAAAATTGTGCCTTGTCTAATATGCAATTGGAGTAAAGTATCTAATACTTCTGTAGAAGCGAACGAGGCAGTTTCAGCTACTCCCCACACAGCGCATTTTCTCCTTTAGGGAGGAACTTATCAAGAGATATGACCCCTAGCTTTCCAAAACATATAAACTATGTCCACCTAGCGGGAATTAGATAAAAATGAAGAGTTCAGAGTGTGGCTCGATTTCCGCTTTTGAAGCATTTTCTGAATCGTAATTCTTAATACATCTGCTGACCACCCTACGAAGGACGTTCTCTCTGATGCGAAAAAGCAGCTTCAAATTTCAGCCTATTCCATAGCTTGCTCGTCCAAGCTACCCTGCTACCCTGATGAGACTGCATTCGTCCGCCTCTTTAAATTCCTCGCTCCTGGTTCACATTCACAACAGGCGACTTGTGCAGGCTTTTTTTCTTGAAAACAAATCCAGTGACAGATGAAACAAATTGAAGAGCTATGACTGTCATGCATAACGCTAGAATCGACAGTGGTCCATCTTAAATCTGGTAGAACTGTAGGTCGTAGAAAAGATCGTAGAACTGTATCTTAAAAATCATCGAGGCGGGTTGCGTTCATGACCTTATAATTGCTGAAATTTTCGTGACAATCGTTGAGAGTTTGTGGGTACAGACTCCATTCTCAAGCTCTGTCCCAAGCGCCTTGAATTTTTTCGTTTGAGTCCTTTGAGTGGCTAGCTGTACGTCCGTTTTATTGATTTTCCCCTGAAAATCGATCACTTATGTGGGAACGTTGCATAGACCTTGTTTGTTTGCATCTGTTACATCTAAACTAGCAGAGCAACGATGATGATGATGACGAGGAATTCTCAATATTTTGCTTGCAAACTAGGTAAATCAGCAATAGGTCCAACTCACTAACAGCTAAGTTGACTGTCTTGCAATTAGCTGACAAATTTGTTCACCAAATGGATCTATATAACCCATTCCCGTTTCCTCGATTATGACAAATGAAAAACAGTAAACGCACTATGAATGAAATAATAATTTTTCCAATCACTTATTGGATACCCGCTTATGAATACTTGAAACTCCTCTAGATTATTCACTCCTACTTCTGAGCGTATCGGTATTTCGCCATAAATAGTACGTTGTACCTGTTTTGACCTTTCCATTGGTTACCTCTAACTTTTCATGCTACCAGAGTAACACCGAGTTGATTACAATTTGTTGCGACTGCACGACTGCTTAATTTCCGCAGGTGGATGAAAACGTCATATGAAATTTTCGGTATTTTTGTTGTACACTGATAGTCTATCTTCACCTGAGTCGATGAAAAATGCAACTTTGTAATTTTTCTCCAAAAAGAGTTTGAGAATACCTCCACCAACGGTTGCTTATCTTAAAAAGGGCATACGAACCTTCGTTAGGTGCTTAGGTGTGCATAGATGAGCAAGTGAATAATGTGAGAACTCTTGCGGGATGTGGCGTAATATTTAGATTTAACTTTGTTCGATGGCTCGCAGGTTCTGTCCCAGTAAATGAACTGATTCCCGCTTTCAGCTATACCGATAAAGACAGGTATACACAATGCAGAATCCCGTGGGGAAGAGTGCTTGTATCTGATTTCCGGATGCGTCCGGAGTTTATGTTATGCGTGATGTTTTAGCCGATCGAAAATTACAGTAGAACCATCTGTCCCAATTAAAGGCCATGCGTGCCAATGGCAGAAGTTCAAGGAGCGAGTGAACATATGACTGTGCGCATCCTATCCGGCCCACCTGCGGTGCAGCAGAATTCAAAATTCTCACAAAACTACTAACCATACACCTTTCTTCTCGTATGTCTGTTCTGCAGAGCTATGTATGCACGAAAACCATGTTGCCTGTGTCACTCCCAATTATAGAATAGTGAACTATGTAAATTGACATACGGGTCAGTTGCAAACCACATTAAAATGCAACTGGAGGATTCTCTGCAGATCCTAAACAGTCAAACATAAACATAATCGGAGCTGGCACCCACAGCTACGCGCAAGCAGCATAGAACTAATACTATCTTTATACTAACCGACACTCGAACTGAAGTCACTCCGGCTATCGTAAAGTGGCGTCTACTGATTGGTTCCTCCCCCATCAATGAGTAGTAAAACTTAAGTGAACTAATTTTGCCCACAAATCCTCATCTTCTTTTCTGCCCACATCTGGTGCTTCATGGAAGAAACCCACGTCATTCCTAATATTTTCGAAGCAAAACAGTGTGAGGATGTTTCAACATCAAACAGGCAGATATTCATCAATTTAGGATAGTCTTATGGATTTTTTGAACAATATCTCTTTCCGTTTCATGCGATCGTAAATGAAACATCATTACCTATGTATTCAATTCATTTGCTTGATGATAGATTGTCCACTTGCAAGTGCTGTTTATCGCATATTGAAAACCCTCCAAATGCCCCTCTATAAATTGAGTGGATCTGGACAGAGAACAAATTTTCAATTGGGTCTAATAATTGTTATAGTCCTTACCAAATAAGTATCGAAAATTTCTAAAGCAACAACGATCCTAGACATATCACCTATTTCTCTTACGCAAATTGTCGTTCTGTCCTTTCCGTATTTACATTAACATACGGTGTCGCCAGTATCGTCCGCACATATTGTGAGGCGCTTTTCATTCATGCGTCAATATGTCGTCCAAACACGCCCAATAATGTGAACGCCTGACGTCATTTAAAAAACAAAAAAATTTCAGACGGCAGAATACGTTGGAAAATTCCATATTAAAGATCCAACTACGTACCCTGCCTACAAAGAGTTTCGTGGAAATCTGGTGGCCATCGTACTAATCCATAGACCGGGATTTAATCCCAACTATAAATTCTCAATGCTCACTTAAGTTTCTTTTTTTGCGAAACGGGACCTATAGCCCTCTCGTCAAAAACAGGAAGGCCAAAGGTGATTGAGATAACACCCTGATAGAAGGATTTAGCTCACAGATATTGGATGTTGCTACTTCGCAAATTTCGATATTGATACGGACGCTCCATCGTTACAGGTATATCAGTCGTTATGTGTATCCAGCGCTAATTGAAGTGGACAACGAATCGGTGTACAGGAATTTTCTTAGGGGGATGATAAAAAGATAAAAAGATAAAGGGGGGCGAGATGGCCGAAGTGGTTAGAGCGCGGATTACTAACCTGAAGGATGCTGTAAATTTAGCCAGACGTTTGCGTATGACAGGCAAGTTACTGCCATGTGGATAAGGCAAGTGATGGCTTGGAAATACTGTTAGATCATGGTCAATTTGTTTTCGACTGCTATATTTACTCATGCAATTAAGGCCTGCGAAGCAGTCGTCCCGTATGTCCGGCCAGAATGTGTATTGCCGGATTTGGATGAGAAGATTTAGCCAAAGATATTTTGATCAAAAAACTTTATCCATACCTTTTGTCCTGGCTTATCACGTCGAATGCTTCGCTGTTTTGCGAAATAATCACCATATCAACAAGATATCATCCTCGGAAATAGCCAGTTAGCAGAACTGAATAAACCGGTAGCTAAACAAGGCCCTACCATTTGAATTTCTAGAGATGAGTGTTTATCACATGTATTTACTCGGCTTTTATTTTATCACAGAGTACCACGATCTTGGCAGTTTTAGCTGGAACACAAAATACAGCTTCTGTGGGTCATGTGCATTATGTATGCATGCCAGGGGTCGAACAAACCGCATGCCAACGGGAAAAACGGTCGGGAATTGTTATGACAGAGCACGTTGAATTGATGCATCTATTTTGTCTAAATGAAGAGATAAATTTGTTCATTCATTGTCTATGAATGATGATTAGGATTATGATTAGCTGTCACGCTTAGTAGATCATAACCGCTATGACGTCGGTTTTGTGCTGTAATTCCACTGAAAATGAATTCTAGCGTTGATAACATCTTTGGTACAGTGTTATTTTTCTCACATTTCCCAGTGGAATCAACGCGTTTTTGTTACTTTAATTGGACTGATCCACACTGAACCACGGGTACTTACAGCCCATCAGTCTAGACAGCATTGTTAATGGTGTTCTTTCCAATTTTACTGCCAAAGGCTAAACAGATTCCGATTTTTTTTATTTCAGATATTTTTGCGAAATCTGTCTTGACCGAACACTTTACGCGAGAACGACCAGCAAGCAGTCGGACGGAACTGTGTTTTGGGGTGAAAGATTTGAACTGAAGTAAGGAACCAGATAGCTTTTCGCCACTTTCACATTATGTATTGGTCACGCATGTGACAAGTAGGCAGCCCTTTTGGTTTACATGGTTTTATGGTTATGTCGCTTATACGGCAAATGCAAAATGACACTAGAACCATAAAAAGATACCTGTGGCGCGAGACTGCAGTCTTGTCCGCTCAAATGGATGACATGAAGCCAAATCTGTTATTATGTCTACCAAATTATACATATCTGAACCGATTTTATTGACTGATTCAGCATACAGCAGTCTCCTAGATCAATCCAAATGGTGCTATTTGTGAAAAAAGTTCCTTTTGGGTGAGGACACACTGTATTGATCGCAGAAGCAGTGATTAATGTAAATATTTCAAGTTTTGGTAGTGATTCATTGGTATACTGAAGCTGGTACATTAATGCTGTGACCCCGCTTTACGAAGCCTGTAATATTATGAAGCTTTACCTTATAAGTACCACCATTAACGTCCACGAAAACAGTCGCCACAGCAAAAGTTGAAAACCTCTCTTAGAAGGCCACCGCTTGGCGAATTTCGGTCGTCATTGTGCACTTGTATGTGACCCTATTGTAAATACCTCATTCTGTTCTGGAGGTTCTGCTAATGGGAGACAAATGTAATACTGGGGCCGTTGAGTGCACACAACTGCAACAAATATCACAGAATCCTTCCTCACGGGCGAAGAGCCGTCGAAATCGACCGTTCTGACCGACATTCGTTTTTATCACCACTGAACTCCCAGGTGAGACATGTTCCAAGACGAAACCTTTTTGTTGGCTGATTGCAATGATCTCGCGATATAGGACAGAGTTGCGGCTTGTCAAGAACTGCGCTTTTGCCTCTGACAAAAATTTGGGTTCAACTGGTCCATCTGGAGCAGCAAAAACTAATAAAGTCATTTCTTTTCTGAAGACCGCCCACGGGGAATCGCCTACATTGATTTTTTTATGTGCGCTCTTCTGGAAAAGGGCTGGAGGATTGAAAACGCCCGAATTGGTTCAGTCACAAGTGGTATCACTTGAAAAGTGTTTTTCCGAGATGGAGAAGATCGTGGTGTTTCTGTGCCATATGGGTGAAAATCACGCTGCAAGATCATTAGTCACTCAGGGAGAACGGTGTCGTCTTCGTGGTGTTGATTGGATACCAAATGGTGTAAAAATTATGTCATTATCGGGATGCAGCTTTGCACCATTAAAACATTAAGAGTGGCCTTTCTTGAATATCGGGTATTGGTCTTGAAAAAATCATCAGTTTGGGTAATAATTTCATACATAATTTCTATACAGTGAAGTGGCCTCTCTTAGGTCAGCTGACTGCACGTTAAACGTGGCGGTTGCTTGTGATCAGTCGGTAGCTAATTTCTCATCATTGTATAGATTTAAACCTTCGGAAACTCAAGACAGTCCTTGCTACCGCATTAAATAGATCACTGGTTTCATGCACATTTGTTTACAGCAACAGATACAGGATGGGATAATTTGACCCATAGAATGAAAACAAGTAACCTGGTAATGTAGCCGGTCACATCTGGCCCACTGGTGTGTTCACATTGATGGGGACCCATAATGTAAGGCGGGGACAAGATAAGTGGACGGCTGCGAATTATACTTACTGTTGAACCACGTTGTTTTGTCTACACCAGTTCACAAGGGACACTCCTCTTGAGGACAGTTTGTTTGTGGGTGTATCCCCCTACAATAACGTCTACAAGCTGTCCCAAAAGCAAAAGACAGTTCTGGCTTTGCTCACACGACGCACTTCGTGTCCATTCTCGTCACCGTTTTATATACGTGGATCCCTTCAGGATAGGTTTTATGTCTCTCTCCGGTGATTGGTGGCTTGGGCGTTTGACAGCAAGCTAGTTAGTCAAGCAGCCAAATATCACATTGACCTATCTAACAAAACAAACGAAAACAAACAATAATACACTACTTATAAGGTTTCCGAAAAAACTTCGACAGACCACGACCAGCTTCGCCCTTCTTGGGGTCCATCACGTAGGCGCAGTCCACGAGTTTTGGCAACCTCGTGGGCTACTTGAACCCAAACTGCACAGATTTTAAAGGATTAGCAAAGGAATTTGATTTGGATAACAGACTCAACTAACTGAATCGCTCGTTTATGATGATCCGTTGCAATTAAATTTGCTGAACTAGCTGAGCATTCTGCCAAAACAAATTCAGGTGCAAGGGAAATCATCTGTCGAGGGCATAGGTATTCAATTCAACAGTCTGGCATGTGCATGCAATCCAGAATTTTGGAAGCTAAATGAAATTACTAGAAGGATTCTGTTCCATGAAACTTAAGAACAATTGCTGATTTATCAAAAGAATATAGGACAAACTTGGTCATTCCATGTTACTGATTGATGCCTGGTTTTTTAGACTATAGCATATCTGCCAGTCTTTCTTCATCAGTGTCACAGTGGTTTGCTGACGGGATTCTGCTGTATAAGGAAATATTTTTAATATGTTTGGTCGCTTGGTTTTATGGCGCTTTGAATAACGAGGTTATGGCTTTATACTAGCCTGTGTGACATACGATTACTATTGAAACTTGCTTGCAGCAACCTTCCCGAGATATCTATCGTCACTATCAACCTATACAGACAGGGATCCGTGCTGGTCAAAGACAAAAAACAGCGTGGTAAAGGTCAAAACCAATTCATCGGTAAGTTCACTGAGCTATTGTTGGTAAATTTTGATCATTTAGCTGTGTCGTCATCTAAAAATACACCATGTATCTAACACACTTCGATAACATGAGATCCTCAGACTCATTGTCTCGCAGGGTGAATAAGGGGGTGGTTTGAAAATATCCAATGTTTTCATTCAGATTTATCTGAATTATTCATTGCATGGCTTTACAGAGTAGGAAAAGTGAACCAACTGACGGGACGGATGCAAAGTACATTCTAAAGGCTACAGCTTACGACTTAGATATTGGCGCGTGAGCTTCCTAGTCCGTTATCTTTTAAATACTGAA
Source organism: Opisthorchis viverrini (assembly GCF_000715545.1). NCBI lineage: Eukaryota > Metazoa > Platyhelminthes > Trematoda > Opisthorchiida > Opisthorchiidae > Opisthorchis > Opisthorchis viverrini. Next base: position 674,385 of record NW_008751718.1, on the reverse strand, counting down.
TTCGTTCCATTTCCACACGTTCTACGTGATCAATCTGAAGAACTAGCCATCACGTAGGCGTTCATTAACTAGACAATATAACCTGGGAAATTAATCACCGTCAGGTAGGGTGACAACCAGGGTAACCATAAAACTCCTGAGGGCAAGGTGCGAACTGGAGAGTTCAACCTCAAAGGAGATCCGGAAGCCGGCCAGTCAAATAAGGAGTCAGCTAGCAAACCGGCGAGATTGATAAGGCAGCCAGCCAGCCATAAACAAGCTTCAACTTAGACAAACACGGGAACGACACTGGCCAGATTCTTCATGCCGACGCAGCGACGACCTTCTACTTCATTGCTGACGAAACGGTCGCAACCGACTTATTCAACTCACCGGACAGTTTCCTCAACTGTAAAAAATGCCTAATGCAAAAATGTAACTACTGTTCATTTAAACCACGGGTCGTCTGTCCCTAATGTCGGTCCTGTTGTTTTCCAAGAGCAAACACTCGAATTATTAAGCATCTCATCAGTATGTAAGGGGTAACTAACAAGAGACTTCTTCCATATCTTCTTAACTCTTGAATATTTAGGCCATGTCATTGCTCAAAGTCTGTTAGAACATCTCTTTTCACAATATTGTGTACAAGAGATACTGACTCAGCGTGAGTCTCGATCACAAGTAGATAAGTCAGGGCAAATGTTGAATGTTTACGGGGTTACAAGGTACGATATTTAATAATTCAGTAGCAAAACTTGTTCACTATTTGGAATCCCAAATAATTCTCTTGTGTTCTGAAACTGCATTTTCTGACTTGATCCCCTTAATTTCATACCGTCACTTAGTGACAATCCAAAAAGGGCGAACTACATATGGATAAATCGTTGAACAATACGAATCAGGAAACACTATTATATCACGTTGAAGGTGCAGGCATTCCTTATGGAATCGGTATCTCAACTTGGCAATTGGCTGATATATAGATCATCAATAGTCGTCATGGGCACTATAGTGTGTTTCGTCTCCGAAGGAGGAATGAATAGACAATTTCCCGAAACAAGTGGCATTACCGGCACGATATTACTTTACGGTATTACTCCAAATCTACCGCAACAAAAGAATAACTCTTAATCGCATATTATCTTCTTTGAAGTTGTCTTAGAAGTTACGAAGCCTAATCGGGAGGGTGCGTTAAATTTGGACACAATGATAGCCAGGACGAACTCGTTGTGTGGTCTACTTGGAAGTGACACTTCCGCGTTGCACAAGGTGGAATAATCCCGGAATGACCAATTATTCCGTTTCGAACTTATATGCGTCTAATATATGTGAAGATGTAACTCAACTAACAATGGTGGCTAGCAGCCACACACCCACGTGTTTATAGAAAGCACATGCGATGAATATTGTCTAGGTCGCTCTTCAACTGCCTGTCACTCAAATTCATATTCTTCAACTATTCCGCATACCTTTTTCGAGACTTGGTCACAGCTGACGATTCCCAGTAGGTTTGAAGCATATTCACAGCAACACGTAGCATATCAATATAAGATAAAGTGAATGAAAATGGGTTTACCTGTGGTGATAATGACGATGATGCTGATGATGACAGTATGACTCTTTTGCATTCTACTGGCTAGCTACATAGCATCCTTGACGTCCTTTGAGGCTGGATGCTCTACGGTCTGTCTCTACTAGTTTCTCCTCCAATTCTCCGAATGGATCAGTGCCTGATAGTTCTGAACTTAACTTGTCCTCGAAAGTTAGTTTTCAGGGTTTACCAAATACTACCAGTGGAGTACCTAGCCCTGATAAATTTTGGGTTGTTTCTTTGTTCTTGCTTCATCTGATTTGTTGATGTTGTGCCAGCTTAATTCGTGTCTTCCCAATTCTTCATGTAAGGAGACAAGCGAGAGTTTGTCGTGTCTTCTAGGGGCGGGCTCATGTCCACTAATCGTGGTTGATAGCTTCCTTTCTGTTTGTCCCTCTAGTGCTTGTCAGAATTACTGAACTGAATTTTGTAAATGTCCTTGGTATTCTCTATTATACCAGGTTTTCTCTCTCGGTTCGACAGTAATGTTCACCAAATGTTTGTAGGTTTTTGTACTACTTTTATGTCATGCTGTTGTAGTACCTTTGCTGTCGTCTGAGAAGTGTTATTAATGTATGGCAAAGCAATTCTTTCGTCTGTCTTCTGGTTGTCGATTTTGGTCTCAAGGGTCGTGAGTACAAGGCTACAGTAACATCTGTGTAGTTATATGGTTGCCAAACATAGCCTCCACGGACAGATGGGACAAATTGTCTTCAGGTGTTTGACTACCGATGCCGCAGAAGCGTTGTTGGTGTCGGAAAGCGTCAACGAAGTTGTGATGAGGTGATTATTAAACAAATAGTTGGTTGTGTAACGGATAATTCAATCGCGAAAACATGCAAGACGGTCAACTACGTTGGCTCAACCATGTGTTACGCATGACCAAACACCGTATATCGAGACTAGTTTTGTTCACCTTGCATCTTTTACAATGCTACCAACCACCGGGTGGACGAGGTATGACTTGGTAGAATGGTGTGAAAGAGGTAAGAAATAGTTTTTATTGTTGGTGCGGTTTTCGGGTAGTCGATCTTGGGTGAATCACATCCTCTCAGACAACGGTGGGAAGTTTATCCGGGAATCGCTTCTTTCGGGTTTTTTCGGGGATTGCTTCCCATTTTCATCCTGGTTTTGATTGTGCTGCAGCGTCTGAATAATATAGCTCTGCGAATGTTTGTTGTGTTATTTCCGAGCTTGATCCGTGCTCGTGGCCCCCTTAAAGACTTCCATTAACATTCATTCACTTAACAACCTAGCAACCAGGATATCGAATCATGCTTTCCTCTGCCAAGCGAACATGTTGTAATCGCAAAAGTAACTTATTCAGTCTTCCAATGCGGTTTCCCAATTAGGCATTCAGGCTTAAGAACAGATACGAAAGTTTACATCAACGTTTGAATGATCATTAGCTTATTTTTTGTATTCTGCCTTATGTCGATTCCTCACCTTGAAAACAATTGAGACTTACGTCTCTTTCGCTTTGGTGACTCATTTACTATAGTAGCTTAGGATAACTCTAATATGACGCCAACCATGACCTCGTGGTGACAATACACAAGCAAAAGAGGCCGTTAGGCTCCACGAAGTTTTGGGTCTGTATTTTATAAGATACGCACTACATTTGAGTACCGCAGCTTAACATCAATTTTTACCATCATTAGAAGTCAATTTGTCTCCTTGAACCTCCAGGCAGTTGTTCTTTGTTTCACTTTTAAGCATTTACAAGGCAGAAATATAGATAGGCAAGGAGACGCAAAACCTTTTGAGACAAATTTTCGTTTTAATTATGACTATTCTCAGAGTGATTCATACTTACTTTCAGAGTAGCAATCTGAGACGAAGAGGGGTTTGTTGTCCTGTGTTTGGAATACAACCGTTGTACATCATATTGAAGCGGAAAAAATGCCCTCTTGAGAGGAAAAATCCATTAAAAGTGACGAATAGAGAATAATTCATGCAAGTTTAATAGCTATGAAATTCGATATCGAGATATGTAATTTTATCAAACCGAAAAACCTACTGGCTGATTCATTGTATGTTACATGAGGGTGATGTTTCCTCTCAGGATATCCACCGTGTAAAAAGGCTGTTTTTATCAGTACTAGGAGTCATATTTTTAAATTTAGCGTTTTACGGACCTTCAGCTGACTTCCGATCAGTCTATGCCATAGTGAAATTTCTCATGAACTGCTGTCAAAGCAATAACGTCTAATGCATCTTGTAAATAATCCTCGAAACCAAGTGAGATTTACTTACTACCTACATAGTAAGTGCCCACCGAAACCAGCATTTAGATAAATAAGCAAGCATCAGTCCAGTAAAGCACATTTTCAAAACAAGATACTTCTGTACCTTTTAAAACCACAAACAGTTTATGGTATTGTCCGTTACCTGAGCCATCAGTAGTCGTTTTCTGCATGTCGCTTCCTCGAAAATTTTGAGCCAGTTCTACGACCTGTCACTTTTAATACCGTCTGTAGGCTGCAGTATTTTCGGACGTCTCTTGTTTGCGGCAATCATGAATTATTCCACATCATTGTTAGATTGTAGCTATTAGGCACTGTTCGTAAAGGTCAACCAGCTTTAGACAGGCAAAGGATTGGGAGAAATTATATGACATTTCCTTGACGTGATCGTTCTTCTCAGAGTGAAGTGAACACAGTCTAACTGAACACTGGATACGAGATACAAGTTAGTTCAAGTTTGCTGCAGAAATATGGAAGCCTGTTTGTATCGTAAGTGACCTCGCAATGGTCAGTTATATCCTCTACAATTCAAATGATAACTTCAGTACTGATGGACCTAGAGGTGCAGAACTGAGTGCAACGGAGTGGCGGAAGTCAGTTATAAAGCATTCATAAATGTGCGTCATCCGATTATGTACCTAATTTGTTATCAAACTGATTTTCCTAGTTTTACAGTTCAGTAGCTCTAGACGCCTAGACGTTCAACTTGTACCAGATTAAAGTTTTCTGACAGGCGAGAGCGTGCCAGCGACGTTTCCTTCTGAACACCGAAACTCTCCTTTCTCCCATGTGCATCACGCTGCTCATTCAATTACACATCTGACAGCTGGGAGGTTTAATTGATCTGGCCGGTGCAACTGAATGATTAAGTATGCAGCGGGTCCATGACAACTGTTAAAAGTGTTGCGGGTCGTTAGGTCTCACGTGAATTTACAGCCGTATCCAGAAAAATTTGAATACTTGGAACAAATCCGGGAAATTTGTCTTGTTCAATTGGTATCGCTTGGATGGCTGTTGCCTAGGGTTGGTAATGCGCTCATTTGTCAACCCACTTGCACGAGTAGTTTCAAATGAAAGATATGAATCGTAAATAAAACAGAGTGATTTAAAACATTCTGTTATTTTGGGGAAAAAAGTTAGGATAATATTTTCAATTGATTCAATGTGTGAAAATCACAATTATCCTTTGGAATCGAGTCGATTTTCTTCAGCTAGACAATCGAGGACATAACGGTCCTAATTTCAAATGCCCCCGTATGCGATTTCAAGGTTTGCAACACTGATCAAAAAAGCATAAATTCTTCGTAAATTAGGCTGCAACCTTACGCAGATTGATCTTCAGTTGAACTTACAGGTTCCACACCGCCTACTGGTCCTCGAGTTACCTTAAATAAAGAAATATGCATTTAATAATTAAACTTTCGATCTCATGAACAGATGAAAAAAGGCCGTGTACGCCAGTATTGTCTTATCGGTGTTTCGTTAAGTCAGAGCGCTGTGCACAGAAGGGATCGACCGAACGGCAGCTCAAATCAAGATTGCCAACAAACTTCAAGAAATAGGATACCCAGTGAGCTTGATTAGGCGTCAACTAAGGAAGATATTGGCTCCAGTATCTAGACCCAGTGAGGAGTGGATTGGCACAGCAGTCATCCCATATAAAGCAGGAACATCGGAGGTTATTCGAGGAATGTTGAACTTAGCCAAGCTCCGAGTAGCTTTTCAGAAGGAAAAATCGCTACGCCCAGTTTTAGTGCAATTGAAAGATCCTTGGTCTAGGGACTACGTGCATAAAATCAATTGAAACGATTTCACAAAGGTTTACTTACGACAAACTGCCAGGGAATTGCACACTAGAATTGGTGAGCTTAAGGGAAGGATAAACAAACCAATAAGGAATGCATTAGAATACCAAACGCTGGTCAAAGATAGCAATGGCGATACATGCCTTAGACACGGGACATAGAATACAATTGGAGAATGTGGAAGTTTTACGACGGGGTCTGCGATTCACACCTCAGTGTCTGATAGCCGAGGCGGTGGAAATTACTGTGCATCACAGCGTGAATAGAATCGAGGGTGTGGAACTAGCGAGAGTATGGAAGCCCAGCAATAAATCTGCCGATTATCACCAAACTTTTTCGGAAAAGATAAAAAATCATTCAAATGGAGATTTTATTATCAACTCAGTGACCGCAAGCTCATTACCTTAGTCGGTAACCACTTATAGTTGGTGTAAACTAACAGATGGTCAGTATACAAGATGAAACCAGTATATGGGTAATACCAGCACCTACAAAAATGCTTACTGTCTCTGTGAAAAAATTAGTTCGGTATGCTAGGCAACTAACCGTCAGACACCATATTGGTAAATTTATTTTCCAACAACCTCTTAACCACAACCCATCCATTGCAAAAGGCTAATTATATATAT
>NW_008751718.1:656239-662620 GCF_000715545.1 Opisthorchis viverrini | reverse complement strand
GGTTTGAAAATATCCAATGTTTTCATTCAGATTTATCTGAATTATTCATTGCATGGCTTTACAGAGTAGGAAAAGTGAACCAACTGACGGGACGGATGCAAAGTACATTCTAAAGGCTACAGCTTACGACTTAGATATTGGCGCGTGAGCTTCCTAGTCCGTTATCTTTTAAATACTGAATTCGTTCCATTTCCACACGTTCTACGTGATCAATCTGAAGAACTAGCCATCACGTAGGCGTTCATTAACTAGACAATATAACCTGGGAAATTAATCACCGTCAGGTAGGGTGACAACCAGGGTAACCATAAAACTCCTGAGGGCAAGGTGCGAACTGGAGAGTTCAACCTCAAAGGAGATCCGGAAGCCGGCCAGTCAAATAAGGAGTCAGCTAGCAAACCGGCGAGATTGATAAGGCAGCCAGCCAGCCATAAACAAGCTTCAACTTAGACAAACACGGGAACGACACTGGCCAGATTCTTCATGCCGACGCAGCGACGACCTTCTACTTCATTGCTGACGAAACGGTCGCAACCGACTTATTCAACTCACCGGACAGTTTCCTCAACTGTAAAAAATGCCTAATGCAAAAATGTAACTACTGTTCATTTAAACCACGGGTCGTCTGTCCCTAATGTCGGTCCTGTTGTTTTCCAAGAGCAAACACTCGAATTATTAAGCATCTCATCAGTATGTAAGGGGTAACTAACAAGAGACTTCTTCCATATCTTCTTAACTCTTGAATATTTAGGCCATGTCATTGCTCAAAGTCTGTTAGAACATCTCTTTTCACAATATTGTGTACAAGAGATACTGACTCAGCGTGAGTCTCGATCACTAGTAGATAAGTCAGGGCAAATGTTGAATGTTTACGGGGTTACAAGGTACGACATTTAATAATTCAGTAGCAAAACTTGTTCACTATTTGGAATCCCAAATAATTCTCTTGTGTTCTGAAACTGCATTTTCTGACTTGATCCCCTTAATTTCATACCGTCACTTAGTGACAATCCAAAAAGGGCGAACTACATATGGATAAATCGTTGAACAATACGAATCAGGAAACACTATTATATCACGTTGAAGGTGCAGGCATTCCTTATGGAATCGGTATCTCAACTTGGCAATTGGCTGATATATAGATCATCAATAGTCGTCATGGGCACTATAGTGTGTTTCGTCTCCGAAGGAGGAATGAATAGACAATTTCCCGAAACAAGTGGCATTACCGGCACGATATTACTTTACGGTATTACTCCAAATCTACCGCAACAAAAGAATAACTCTTAATCGCATATTATCTTCTTTGAAGTTGTCTTAGAAGTTACGAAGCCTAATCGGGAGGGTGCGTTAAATTTGGACACAATGATAGCCAGGACGAACTCGTTGTGTGGTTCTACTTGGAAGTGACACTTCCGCGTTGCACAAGGTGGAATAATCCCGGAATGACCAATTATTCCGTTTCGAACTTATATGCGTCTAATATATGTGAAGATGTAACTCAACTAACAATGGTGGCTAGCAGCCACACACCCACGTGTTTATAGAAAGCACATGCGATGAATATTGTCTAGGTCGCTCTTCAACTGCCTGTCACTCAAATTCATATTCTTCAACTATTCCGCATACCTTTTTCGAGACTTGGTCACAGCTGACGATTCCCAGTAGGTTTGAAGCATATTCACAGCAACACGTAGCATATCAATATAAGATAAAGTGAATGAAAATGGGTTTACCTGTGGTGATAATGACGATGATGCTGATGATGACAGTATGACTCTTTTGCATTCTACTGGCTAGCTACATAGCATCCTTGACGTCCTTTGAGGCTGGATGCTCTACGGTCTGTCTCTACTAGTTTCTCCTCCAATTCTCCGAATGGATCAGTGCCTGATAGTTCTGAACTTAACTTGTCCTCGAAAGTTAGTTTTCAGGGTTTACCAAATACTACCAGTGGAGTACCTAGCCCTGATAAATTTTGGGTTGTTTCTTTGTTCTTGCTTCATCTGATTTGTTGATGTTGTGCCAGCTTAATTCGTGTCTTCCCAATTCTTCATGTAAGGAGACAAGCGAGAGTTTGTCGTGTCTTCTAGGGGCGGGCTCATGTCCACTAATCGTGGTTGATAGCTTCCTTTCTGTTTGTCCCTCTAGTGCTTGTCAGAATTACTGAACTGAATTTTGTAAATGTCCTTGGTATTCTCTATTATACCAGGTTTTCTCTCTCGGTTCGACAGTAATGTTCACCAAATGTTTGTAGGTTTTTGTACTACTTTTATGTCATGCTGTTGTAGTACCTTTGCTGTCGTCTGAGAAGTGTTATTAATGTATGGCAAAGCAATTCTTTCGTCTGTCTTCTGGTTGTCGATTTTGGTCTCAAGGGTCGTGAGTACAAGGCTACAGTAGCATCTGTGTAGTTATATGGTTGCCAAACATAGCCTCCACGGACAGATGGGACAAATTGTCTTCAGGTGTTTGACTACCGATGCCGCAGAAGCGTTGTTGGTGTCGGAAAGCGTCAACGAAGTTGTGATGAGGTGATTATTAAACAAATAGTTGGTTGTGTAACGGATAATTCAATCGCGAAAACATGCAAGACGGTCAACTACGTTGGCTCAACCATGTGTTACGCATGACCAAACACCGTATATCGAGACTAGTTTTGTTCACCTTGCATCTTTTACAATGCTACCAACCACCGGGTGGACGAGGTATGACTTGGTAGAATGGTGTGAAAGAGGTAAGAAATAGTTTTTATTGTTGGTGCGGTTTTCGGGTAGTCGATCTTGGGTGAATCACATCCTCTCAGACAACGGTGGGAAGTTTATCCGGGAATCGCTTCTTTCGGGTTTTTTCGGGGATTGCTTCCCATTTTCATCCTGGTTTTGATTGTGCTGCAGCGTCTGAATAATATAGCTCTGCGAATGTTTGTTGTGTTATTTCCGAGCTTGATCCGTGCTCGTGGCCCCCTTAAAGACTTCCATTAACATTCATTCACTTAACAACCTAGCAACCAGGATATCGAATCATGCTTTCCTCTGCCAAGCGAACATGTTGTAATCGCAAAAGTAACTTATTCAGTCTTCCAATGCGGTTTCCCAATTAGGCATTCAGGCTTAAGAACAGATACGAAAGTTTACATCAACGTTTGAATGATCATTAGCTTATTTTTTGTATTCTGCCTTATGTCGATTCCTCACCTTGAAAACAATTGAGACTTACGTCTCTTTCGCTTTGGTGACTCATTTACTATAGTAGCTTAGGATAACTCTAATATGACGCCAACCATGACCTCGTGGTGACAATACACAAGCAAAAGAGGCCGTTAGGCTCCACGAAGTTTTGGGTCTGTATTTTATAAGATACGCACTACATTTGAGTACCGCAGCTTAACATCAATTTTTACCATCATTAGAAGTCAATTTGTCTCCTTGAACCTCCAGGCAGTTGTTCTTTGTTTCACTTTTAAGCATTTACAAGGCAGAAATATAGATAGGCAAGGAGACGCAAAACCTTTTGAGACAAATTTTCGTTTTAATTATGACTATTCTCAGAGTGATTCATACTTACTTTCAGAGTAGCAATCTGAGACGAAGAGGGGTTTGTTGTCCTGTGTTTGGAATACAACCGTTGTACATCATATTGAAGCGGAAAAAATGCCCTCTTGAGAGGAAAAATCCATTAAAAGTGACGAATAGAGAATAATTCATGCAAGTTTAATAGCTATGAAATTCGATATCGAGATATGTAATTTTATCAAACCGAAAAACCTACTGGCTGATTCATTGTATGTTACATGAGGGTGATGTTTCCTCTCAGGATATCCACCGTGTAAAAAGGCTGTTTTTATCAGTACTAGGAGTCATATTTTTAAATTTAGCGTTTTACGGACCTTCAGCTGACTTCCGATCAGTCTATGCCATAGTGAAATTTCTCATGAACTGCTGTCAAAGCAATAACGTCTAATGCATCTTGTAAATAATCCTCGAAACCAAGTGAGATTTACTTACTACCTACATAGTAAGTGCCCACCGAAACCAGCATTTAGATAAATAAGCAAGCATCAGTCCAGTAAAGCACATTTTCAAAACAAGATACTTCTGTACCTTTTAAAACCACAAACAGTTTATGGTATTGTCCGTTACCTGAGCCATCAGTAGTCGTTTTCTGCATGTCGCTTCCTCGAAAATTTTGAGCCAGTTCTACGACCTGTCACTTTTAATACCGTCTGTAGGCTGCAGTATTTTCGGACGTCTCTTGTTTGCGGCAATCATGAATTATTCCACATCATTGTTAGATTGTAGCTATTAGGCACTGTTCGTAAAGGTCAACCAGCTTTAGACAGGCAAAGGATTGGGAGAAATTATATGACATTTCCTTGACGTGATCGTTCTTCTCAGAGTGAAGTGAACACAGTCTAACTGAACACTGGATACGAGATACAAGTTAGTTCAAGTTTGCTGCAGAAATATGGAAGCCTGTTTGTATCGTAAGTGACCTCGCAATGGTCAGTTATATCCTCTACAATTCAAATGATAACTTCAGTACTGATGGACCTAGAGGTGCAGAACTGAGTGCAACGGAGTGGCGGAAGTCAGTTATAAAGCATTCATAAATGTGCGTCATCCGATTATGTACCTAATTTGTTATCAAACTGATTTTCCTAGTTTTACAGTTCAGTAGCTCTAGACGCCTAGACGTTCAACTTGTACCAGATTAAAGTTTTCTGACAGGCGAGAGCGTGCCAGCGACGTTTCCTTCTGAACACCGAAACTCTCCTTTCTCCCATGTGCATCACGCTGCTCATTCAATTACACATCTGACAGCTGGGAGGTTTAATTGATCTGGCCGGTGCAACTGAATGATTAAGTATGCAGCGGGTCCATGACAACTGTTAAAAGTGTTGCGGGTCGTTAGGTCTCACGTGAATTTACAGCCGTATCCAGAAAAATTTGAATACTTGGAACAAATCCGGGAAATTTGTCTTGTTCAATTGGTATCGCTTGGATGGCTGTTGCCTAGGGTTGGTAATGCGCTCATTTGTCAACCCACTTGCACGAGTAGTTTCAAATGAAAGATATGAATCGTAAATAAAACAGAGTGATTTAAAACATTCTGTTATTTTGGGGAAAAAAGTTAGGATAATATTTTCAATTGATTCAATGTGTGAAAATCACAATTATCCTTTGGAATCGAGTCGATTTTCTTCAGCTAGACAATCGAGGACATAACGGTCCTAATTTCAAATGCCCCCGTATGCGATTTCAAGGTTTGCAACACTGATCAAAAAAGCATAAATTCTTCGTAAATTAGGCTGCAACCTTACGCAGATTGATCTTCAGTTGAACTTACAGGTTCCACACCGCCTACTGGTCCTCGAGTTACCTTAAATAAAGAAATATGCATTTAATAATTAAACTTTCGATCTCATGAACAGATGAAAAAAGGCCGTGTACGCCAGTATTGTCTTATCGGTGTTTCGTTAAGTCAGAGCGCTGTGCACAGAAGGGATCGACCGAACGGCAGCTCAAATCAAGATTGCCAACAAACTTCAAGAAATGAGAGTTTGATTAAGCGTCAACTAAGAAAGATATTGGCTCATACCCAGTAAAGGAATGGATTGGCACAGCAGTCATTCCATATAAAGCAGGAACATCGGAGGTTATTCGAGGAATGTTGAACTTAGCCAAGCTCCGAGTAGCTTTTCAGAAGGAAAAATCGCTACGCCCAGTTTTAGTGCAATTGAAAGATCCTTGGTCTAGGGACTACGTGCATAAAATCAATTGAAACGATTTCACAAAGGTTTACTTACGACAAACTGCCAGGGAATTGCACACTAGAATTGGTGAGCTTAAGGGAAGGATAAACAAACCAATAAGGAATGCATTAGAATACCAAACGCTGGTCAAAGATAGCAATGGCGATACATGCCTTAGACACGGGACATAGAATACAATTGGAGAATGTGGAAGTTTTACGACGGGGTCTGCGATTCACACCTCAGTGTCTGATAGCCGAGGCGGTGGAAATTACTGTGCATCACAGCGTGAATAGAATCGAGGGTGTGGAACTAGCGAGAGTATGGAAGCCCAGCAATAAATCTGCCGATTATCACCAAACTTTTTCGGAAAAGATAAAAAATCATTCAAATGGAGATTTTATTATCAACTCAGTGACCGCAAGCTCATTACCTTAGTCGGTAACCACTTATAGTTGGTGTAAACTAACAGATGGTCAGTATACAAGATGAAACCAGTATATGGGTAATACCAGCACCTACAAAAATGCTTACTGTCTCTGTGAAAAAATTAGTTCGGTATGCTAGGCAACTAACCGTCAGACACCATATTGGTAAATTTATTTTCCAACAACCTCTTAACCACA
>NW_008751718.1:631880-655897 GCF_000715545.1 Opisthorchis viverrini | reverse complement strand
CAGCAAAAAGCTATATATATATATATATATATATATATATATATATAATGCCTTAAACAAGATAAAATTAGTTCTCGGAATGAGTAACACAGCAGACCCCTTCTGAACAGCCTTCGTCGGACGTTAACAGCTTCCACAAAAAATGTCCTATTAGAATTTTCGAAGTCCTTGCTCTTTCCTGGAAAACAAATAGACACTCAATTCAATTTTTATGGTTTAGTTTTGGTTTATTCTGTAAAGAAGTGTAAATCAGCGAAGCTATAAATACGTGTTGGTTAGCAAGTCAGTGACAGTTGTCCACTACAAGTTGCAGAAAATTGCGCAAAACTGGGATATAGTGTAGTCATCTGTAGTCATCATTGCGTCCCGGAAAACCTTCGATGTAAATGGATTTCGCCGCCCAGTGGATTACCACGACATTTTCACATTTAGCGAAACAATCAGATCAGTTTGTTAAAAGTGTCATCGATAATTCCAATCACCTACTTGTAGAAAGTTGTCCTGTTGCGGTTAGTAATTGTAAATCGTTGCGAACAGCAGCTGCAACACCCATCCGTATTGTATGCGTTTGTGTGGCTAATTGTTTATTATATTCATCTGTGCAGAAGAACGTCAGTCTTGTTCTCTGGTGAGCCGCGTGCGACACGCTGACAGTAGCGGGCGTCTGGTTTTTGGCGCACTGCTACGCTCACAGCAGCTGAGGTCGTTAATGTCATAGACAAACCAGCACGTCATTAGTCCGTTAACTGTTCCGTCTGTATTTAGCTTATCCACAGTGATTCACGTATTTCGTTAGACCCATTATCCTGGTTACAACCCGATGGGGTGAAATCAATAGTGTGATGCCTGGGAACTAATCGACTTTACTATCGCGAGAAACGAAAACACGGCGTGGGGTGAACCATGGATTAGTAAAAATAAAGTATCTCTCATTGAGATCTTTTATACTATTATAATAACGCTAGAAGGCTTCCACTTTCAATAGTCACACCTCAGTCAGAAAAACGGCCACGAGATGAAACATACTCCAGATCTCACTGTAGCGGTGGGTAAACGTGATAAAAACGTGACAGCAAGAGCAATATTTTGGCTTTTGGGTGGGCGTGAAAGTCATCTCCGAACGTTTTCGAACGTGGAACAGCTGAGGCTTCCCAGGCACCGGACAACCAACACCGTTCTACATTTAGAATCAAACCTACTACGGAATTAGGGTGGTATGTTCACGTAAAACAAACTGAAACAAAAAATATTTATACCCGAAGCACTACACAGCGTTTTCTACCACAAAGGACCGGACCTAGACTTTGCTCAATATTTAAAACACCCTAGTCATGTATCACTAAAGTGAAATTTTTTGGCAACTGCTGGTTAAGCCAAAGTTGTTTCTTCCATCACTGGGCGTGATGGCTCTCAATTCATCTTGTCTTTTTAAGCGGGAGCTATCGTCGAAAAGGTTTCGATTTCTCAAAAATCCTTCTTCGGGACTATTATCTCTCGCATCGTGCCTTTTTTGAGCGGGGAACATTTTTCTGGTGATAACAGTCCATACTGAGGTGCCTTCCTTTGGATCTTTGGTTGATCGGTTATCCTCCTATGGATTCTTAATAGGGTTCCAAATATTAACTTGGGAGCGGAAAACTACCAAAATAAAACTCCCCCTGAAACCCGAATTCTAATGCTCGTGTTCCAGACACAAAAAGGTTATCGTGGTAAAATGTAGCATAATGGAAATAGGTCTACTTTTTGGCAACACGCACTTTTGTTAAACTCGTTTTTAGGTAGCATTATCTGCAGTTCAGGTAGAGGAAGAGATTACGCCATTGTCCTAAAAGACTGTCGCCTTATTAAACTGTTTTGAGAAAAAATAAGACTAAATCGTGGGAGCTAGGAGTGAACCATTAAGAAAGGCACCGTCTGAACCGATTGTCAAGCATGTGTCCGTCAACTAATATCCGTTTGGGTTCGTGGTTTGCATGGCTGATCACAGTGTGAGGAATCCCCGACTGCAAATAGATTCACACCATAGCCCGATGAATTCGACTGACACTCAGAGGCTATTTACTTCGCGACCAATCTCCCTTAAATTGTGTACATCAACATGGGTCGCAGTATAATCCAACTCCTTTCACGTTCCTTTGATGAGTTCTCTAGGTTCTTCGTGTAGTGAGAATGCGTAAAAAATAACTCACTGAACATATTTGTGCAAAACGCATCACATCCATGTTGAACAAATGATAACCGCTTCGAGGTTTCCAGTATAGGCTGGTTCGGCTTCATACAAACTCGGAAACTTCCGTATTAGTTACCGTTCTGAAATAGGAATAAAAAACGCGCACAGAAATCTATTTCATTTGCAGACGGTAAACATTATCGTCATTGTCCTTCACAGCAGGGCGTGGTGTTTTTCAGTCGAATGATTATTCTGTCCAGTAGGCAGATCAAGTAAGACGACTTGGTCCTTCAACCAACAGTGCTGTGTTTTTGTTGTACGCGTCTTGGTTGTTTGGAATGCGATGGTGCGGTTACTCCTTCAACGGGTGGCAATACCCACAAAGCACAACCGCCTCAGTCATTCAAAACAGCTTGATTTTAATGACGCCTTCGGGTGGATTTGCCACTCATTTCTTTTTTAAATGAGTTGGGTTACTGGTGAACACCTTAAAAGTTTTCCGTAGGAAATTCCACAGCGATGGTGAACTTAAGCGCTGTCGCTGCCTTCAACCCCTGAGATAAACGAGGTGAAATGCGCGACCAGTATTGCGATTTAAAGTCTAATTATATCATTGAAAACCGTTGCTAGGAAATACTATAAAGTCGTCGCAAACAAGGACGTCAAGTGCTTGCACTGAGAAGGATGTGCTCTTTTGACGCGAATCATTAAGAGGACAAGAAATCTGTTGTGAGCTGTCGCCATAACTTACGCAATCGTGGTTTAAACAGACTGCTATGTACGCACTTGTAGTCTAAAAATTGCGGCTGCTTGACACACCGGAATTTATCAGATGAACGATTTTTCAACTTAGCCTGATTTATCTTTAGCCGATTATGGCCAAAAGGTACCCAGCTCGGTTTGGTACTTTATCAAATTCATGCGGGTGCCATTGACATTTCAGATTTCCTAAAATCTGAAAGACAATTTCAGAATCTATAGAGAGATGTACCTCTATGTCTGGTCGATGGCAGAAGCATGACGGTGACTGTCGATTTCGTTCTTGTTTTCTACCATCCAGTGACGTCAAAAAGAAGCTAAAATGCTATGTCAGCATTAAAAAAACAGCCAGTATTGTTGTACCGACAAAAACTACCGTGAAATCGGCTGTCCTCTTTTAGTTGCACCATGTACAACTACAGCTATCATGGCTAGGTAACTTCAGCACTGCGGTCGATAACGCGAGCCTTACATCCACAGCAGACTAACCGTCACAATGACACTCACTGAATCATATACTGTTTGCGACGTAGCAAGCCCGATCCGGGTTTGAAGCAAAACGAGAAACCCATTTACAAGTGAAGCGAGGATTACTTTATTGGGAACTGTGGTATTACTAGAGTCCTTTGTGCCCTGCCTTTTGTAGCTCGCGCCATAGGACAGCACTATCCACTCGAGGTGAAGAAATTCGCATTCATGTTCAGTATACAACAACATTCTTGCATTGGTTCTCATATAAAAGGGCTCTAATGTTGCGTCGTGAACCACATTAGCAGGAAGAAAACGAATGACATTTGCGACCTTAGAATTACTGGTTAGAACAAACACCTCATGAACTAGTTCCAAATCTAGTGTCCATTATTATAAATCAGGTCATTTGAAATGTGCACTAGTGAAGCTGTCCTTATCTGGCATGCTTTTTACATGCTTTTTGGGTCCAAAAGTGTGGAATAGCGCTTAAACTATCAGTCGTGACATATTTTAGCACCTGAACAGTACTGGTCAGAGGGAACATAGTGTCCGGACCTGGGCTGCACACTGAATCATGAAGGTCTAGGCCTTTGAGATCACCTACTTGGCTTCCAGACATATTTGCGTTCGTTGGATTTGCGTTCCCGTATCATACGCAATGGAGCTCGGATTCCAACCCTTTTCCTTCGCTATATCACTTGCCAAAACCCCACTGAATTACGTCTGTCAAATGGACTTGTTCTAGCTACAGTCTAAGTTTGATCAATTTGACTTTCCTGATATATTTTGGGGAGAACTTGAAATAGTTGTATTGTCTTTCCGACTGCTTAATTTGGATACGAAACTTTTATGGTTATTCAGTGGATGGAAATTGGCTGCAGCCATCACGCTGGCCTCTTCGAGATTGTGGACTCAAAGGTTGGTTGCTGCGTGACGATACTCTTTTGCGTACTGTAAGAAATTGGTGGTTTCCTCTAATGAGGCAGCCTGCGACAGAACAAAGATTACCATGGATGACCGTCTCATCGACTATTACACAACTATCTGAAACAATAAACAACTGATCGAAAATCACACGCTACCGATAGTTCCCCCGAATAAATAGACTAGATGCGTCTGAGAAACAGCTGTGATCCCAGTAGTATGGTGTAAAATGTCACCGACTTCCATTGTCTGGAACTTTTGTTTGATGGACGGGTTCGCGTCGTCGCTGCTGTCTCGTCCATCCTGTTTCCTAGGGAACATTGGAAAAACCTATGACAATTATTGTCCCGGAAGAAAACCATAAAAATTTTAATCCAGTGCCCACTATGAATAACACCAAAGCCAATATTTAACGAACCCACGCTGACCGGTATGTAATACAGGACAAAGGCAATGCATGAAGAGCAACTTCACATAACATTTGAAAAAATGCCGACCAACGGGATTTCTCTAAGCTACAGACAGACATAAGAAATAAAGGGAGCATGATAAAACCAGTAAACCACCTACGAAAGTCTTTCTTATCATCGATGTTCGATCTCATTTTGACGACCATCCCTAAATGACGGTACACTGCACACGGGAGTCAGTTATTTGGAATGTCACAAAATTCTTCTAGTTGTAGGAAGAGAAACATGAGGACTACAAACCACAGTATCCGTGCACTTCGTGATGCGCAACTGGGCACCCGTTATTGAAGTGCGACTGCCGTCCAAATGGTTAGGTCCAATTTCGGTATTGGAGATAAAAACTGATTTTCTGTGAACGTTGTAGATGACCATGTTAAGTACATGAAGGCTTCGGCCATATTTATACCGAAGTTCATTCAGTTCCGCACTACTTTATCACAGTCACGGAGAGTGGTGGATACCCGTGAGGCTTCTGAGATGGTGGTAGTCGTGATTTGGAAGACCCCGTGAGATCTCGTGACTGATATACAAGTCGTGCTCCACAGTCGACTTATTGAAAAATACGCCTAGGTCGTCACCTTTATTAAGCATGAGCCATTTTCCGCCGTCGCACGGCTACTTTGGTAAATCACCGTTAGCTGCGGGAATTCCTGGCTTTTGATATCTGAGGGTCAATGCAAAGAGCTACCTCTAACTGACTACCCAACAATAGCTTTAGGGTCCACTGGGTTACGGTTTCCGAAGTGATTTCGCCAGAATAGTGTAAATAACCTGGTTCTTTTATAACGTCATTCCACTAAGGTCCTTGGAGATCCATAGTAGTTTAGCCCGGACAGCTGTGTTTTACCTACATGAAAGAGTAGTCTGAGTGATCCGAATTTTAGTAGAACTTTAAAGACCATGGATTCTTAACCTGGAGACCTATCATCCTGGAGTAGCATTTCAGTAAGGACGTTTCAGATACTTAGCATATGATCTCAGTTGTTATTCTCGGTTATATAAACATCAGTCAGTTTTCTTTGCGATCGTATACTCATATGACGGTCAATATTTTTTGGAAGTTTGCTGAATTGCGCATCCTGAAACATCATTGCCTATCCAGTTTAGTGAAACGCGATATTTCCGACTTAACGATACACAGATGATTTTCTCACCTATTATGTCAACTGAAATAGCGGGAGGTTTTGCCTGGAGAAATTGTCACTGAACTGGTTGAGCGAGGACAGTTAAGCGTCTAAAAACCTTAATCAAAGGAAAGAAGCAGACAAGGTTGAAGCCTAAGACATTAGGATTGCACAGTGAAATGCTAGTCGGGTCCAAATTGAGCCAGTATTTTAATGACTTTTAGCTTGTGATATATTCATACCCACTGAAAGCCTTCCTTACTCCTTTGAGTTGTTGAGAAAATCTCTACTCTCTGTTTCCCATAAACGTAGATCCAGCGAATGCTTCTGAAACGGGTCTCAGTTTAAAAAGAGTTGTGGTAATAACATCCTCAGTTACCTGCATCATTCCAAATATTTATGAACTTAAAGAGCACAGCGGCTCGATTCACCTACGTGTCTAGGTTTACTCGTTGTTTTTAGAATAAAAATTGCGTGCTCAAGAACTAAATTACACTAGTTTTGCTGACGTATCACGTAAGAGGAAACAATGTATTCTCGACTAAACTTTGTATCAATTAACATTTAAACTAAACCAACTTCACTGATGTGTTCCACCTGTGGCTGATCGGGCTCTTGGACGACCAAACAAACTGTTCTCTTAATATCATTCCGGAGAGTTCAGTCGTGACGTGTTCAAGAGACTTGACATTGAAGCGTAAGATGAGACTTGAACCCTCTACGGGTTCCCAAACGGACGTTAACAGTGTGTGTGTGCACATAAATTTCCGTACTCATCTGCAAACTAAGATTTGTTAACAGACCACTCAGATGGAACCTTTTTTGACAATATTCTACAACGTCGATGAGTTTCCTTCAACCTTAAAGGCAGTTTTGTCAAAGTCCCTATTTTCAATAACCGCTTACAAAAACAGCAGTACTTGATTGACAGGGCTGGGTCTTTAAGTTCAAAATGATGAATATTGAGTTCGACGGCCTGAGATATTTAGAAAGTGCCTTGAGGCTGCTTGGTTAAAGAACAGCTCCCTTGGTGCACAATAGCACACAAGTACTACCACGGAGGCATCCTATGAAGCAGCAGAAAACAATAGAAAGCGTCCCTCAACCCGAACGACTTAGTGAGAGCTTATCAAATACAAAAGACTTCTTGAGGCTGGTTTCAACGCTCTTATTCGCCTGAATGCCCCTCTAGAGACACAGCACCGTTTTAAAAACTAAACTAAAACTCAATTAGGATGAAACGAATACTCAATGGTGACGCCCTGGGTATGGTAGATAAGCTAATTCAGTAATCCGTGAATAGCGTACCAGGTTATATTCGGATTCTAAATTTTTGGTTCTCAATCAGTCCTGGTCTCCAGTATCATTACCATTTATCCCATATCCTTGATACTGAAGAGGTCGTTTGGGTTTCCTCATAATTCGTGAAATTGTATTGCAAACATTTTCTCATATGCTAACTAAATGCAACCTTGCCAGTCTCAGAACTCACCGAGTAACATTATGGTAGGAGGGAAATGCCCAGGTACGACGTCTGCAGACATATACGACTCTGAATCATAGTTGAACAAATATCAGTTGTACCACTAGAGTAACTCCTCCCAATTCGGTTTCCTTTTATGTATTTGAAGATTTTGGGGTTAACTCCATAGAGCTTCCGCATCCAGGTTCCAACTCCCTAAGATTCGATTAGTCCACAAAATACCCATTTGCACCGGAGATTTACTGCATCCACCATTTTTTGATCATCCGTGAAGTTCAGTGCAATTTTTTCAATACGGCTTTGTGAGTGGCAGTCGTCTTTGGTTAATTGCCGTAATCGGCGCCGCAGGAGGACCGGTTTATTTAGGTTTGCGACATCAGGTGTTTTGTTGTTGGGTGAAACTGTTCGCAGCATGATAATTTGGAAAACATGGTACACCCTCTGTCATCCACCGGCAAAAGCCACAGAACACTGGTGCCTCACTGATTCACAGGTGTGTCAGTGCACTTAAATAGAGAAAAAGATTATTGCAATGAAATGAAATTTATCGGTAAGGCGCAACGCAAGAAAAGCCGAATGTTAAAAAATGAAGGGAAAGTGACGTGGAAGTCCCTTAGCCTTGGCCTCTGGTCTCAGCGCGCAGTTTATCCATGGGGTTCAGTCAGTTCACTGATCACGAGAGCTGGAAGTCAAAAGGAAAGACTCGTTTACTTGACCCAGTATTCAAAGGTCCACGGTCTGCCCCTGATATTCATCTGCATGGACCCACTGCAAACGGTGTAACCAAGCAATAAAACAAAGGGGTCCCCTGATTAACCATAGGCTTTTCTAAGCGTAAAGGACAGGTTCGTGACGATCGTCAAAGTTTTCACTTTATGTGCTTGTTCCTAGGCGAGAAACAATGGATGAATTTCAGCCTGCTTCCGGTATCAGTTAGGAGCCTGGTGAACGTTGATTTGATTCTAGATTTGATAGCAGCTCAGTCAGGGTCAGGTGATGTTCTGTGAAGTTTTTTTAGGGAGGACGTGCTATTTCCATCGTATTTTAGGTCTCTTTTCAGCTATAATGAGATGGTATGAAAGTAACCGCTGGTAATATGGTGAACGCAAAGACTTTTAGATCAGACCGATGGTGGAATGGTGCAGCCCGCTCAGGCATTCGCATACAGTCGTTTTTTTGTTGGTTCGACACAAATTTACTGTCCTTTATATAGGCTAATTTCATTGGGAATCAGCGTGAGGAATATCATTATACTTATTCGTCATCGTGAATTCTGACGTTCTTCCCCGAAGCAATCAGAGGGTTTTTTTGCGCAATTCGGTTTGCTTCTTTCAAATAGGATGAAGGTCAACGCATGCAGGTGCTGTACCGGAGAAAAACTCACAAATTCCAAGCACTATCCCGTCTATATAGTTTTCGGCGCACTGAGAGAAGCGTGCAGCAGCTGATGATTCTTTTGATCAGACCGTCCGAAAATGAGGCTCCTATTTTACAACCTAAGTTAAAAATTTTTGTGGAAATTGTTACCGTTCGGTTCGCCTGTTGCTGTTCGTGATAAGTGAAATACCATTGAAACATTTTTGTCAAAAACTACGTCCTGGTTTGACGTGTTTGTTAGTTATTATGAGTGTCTTCTAACAATAGTATGCTTCAATTTCTTCAAAGATTCTGCGCTTGGAACGTGGCGACTCTGTCAAGAGGTAATCTAAAGAGGCTCCACCTCAAAGCTGTCTCTTGAGCTAAACTTTATAATATCTCCTCATGGAAACGTGGAGACCGATGTTCATTCGAGAAGAGGAAAGAGTTTAAAGCGATCTGCCAAAAGTAGAACTAGAATTTTCGCGGGATGCGAAGGTTAACGAGGGCAATAAAATATTAAATTCAGACAAAAGTCCGATACGGTTGTCCTTGGTAAAAAGATCAATCTACCCAAAGCAACCAAGCACCATATAGACAGTGGGGAAATGAATTTTCCCTTGGCACTTACCATCTGAGTCAACTGAATTAGGTCAGTTTAACAATGCTGACTGCGTCTGCCTGATGAACCCCAAGAACGGATAAACCGGTTGTGGGCTGTCGAAGAGTTTTTAGCAATCTTATGAGTAGTTTCCTTTATGTACCTGCTGATTTTCATTCACCGCACTCATTGGATAACCCGAATTCCAATAACCCTGAATGATTCAACATATCATGAACTATCCGAACGGTGTGTGGATATTCTCAAACTTGAAAAATTTGAGCTTCCAAACCGTGTTTAGCGGGGTCGTAACGTATTCTACTGCGAGTGCCGCTCTCGTGGGAAATGTCGAATGCAAATACAATACAGTCCAAATACATATTTTACTCTCCAAACTATCTCGATTCTTAAAGCTTTATCTTAAACGCTACAAAGACTGTCAAATGTTTTTTTTAATGCAAGAGGTTTACGCGCCACAAGTCATTCCAATATTTGTCCTTGATAACATCAAGTAGCCGCCACAGTCATTTTACGACATCGTGCCTTTTGTAGGACGAATATCTTGCTACATAAATAATCCTGTTCGTTAGAATTTACAAGGTGTAAGCCACTAAAGCCGCTAACAGTGAATTATCGCTCCTGTGACCTGCAAATTGGTGCTTCTATTGTAAGGCGAACTGCATTTTCACCCTGTCAGCGTTCGTCATGTTTTTCTGCTGCCTTCCAGATACACCTAAAGAAATCGGTGTTTGTGTTTCCCCACGTATTCAGACGAACTACTGTTTACTTTTCAGCTTTTGTCACCATCCCAATATCGGATCTGTCGCAGTCGTCAGAACAGCAAAAATGGTTACCTATGCGATCCCCATACGACACATTACACATCGTCAATTCCAACAACTGGCAAGAATTGGCATGCGGCGGAAATGCCAACGAACCAAGAAGGCTGAACTCCGTCACCGGATCGCCCGGTGGAGCCCGGTCTCGCAAGCGTTCAATGCCCGTAACATGTTTTCGTCCAACGCCATCTAATACGGACTACTACGAGACAGAAACAAACCCCACAACAGAAAAGTTGAAATCTTCGGGGAAAAAGAAACGATCGTGGGTGGCAGGTCTATCCACAACTGCGGAAGTTTCTGCTGCAAAGCAATGTGAAACGTCCATCGCCAAGTGCTCATCTGCCAGTAACTCACCGACATATTTACTGAAGAATAATGTATTTTCGCTCACGCAATCACCCATTCCACAGTTGAGGCTGAACATTCTATACGAGGCTGTCGATGTGTTGCCGTTGGACTACTATGAAGACTTCCAAGAAGTAGGTGCACTGTGATTCCAATGAAAGTAACCAATTACTGAGTAGCGAATCTTACGCCTACTGAAACTTCCCAATCTGCATGGAGCTAGCCCGACGACTTATCAATTAGGCCCACACGTTTTTCGGCTGTGCTGACAGTTGAGTTAAAATCTCTTATTATCTTCAAGCGCGATCCTTAATTACACGGATTCAATAACATAAAGAGTACAGGCAATGTTTGCAATAAAGCCGTGCTCAAAAATGCTTGTCAATATGGAGCCATAACCAATAATTATTGGGATTCGTTGGGGGAACGGGAAAGGCATTTGGTCATTAATTAGAGGGTGACTCCCTGAGACTCAAGCCGTGTTCTACTTCACGGCGCGTATGTATTGCAGCCGGGTGGTGTTGCATGACCACTGGGGGAATTACTCTGCACAAAGCTGGCTATGTAGTCTTCGAATTCGCCCGCAGTTTCGGAGACGCCTATATTGACAGTGCCAGTAGACGTTTTGGGACGGGTGATGGTATTTTTAGAATGTTGTAGTCCTGAGAGTTTCATGACAGAAATCACTATCCTGTGTCATCGATGACCAAACATTTTTTCAGGTGTCGGCTACCTGTCCGGTCATATCATTTTGAATATTTTAGCGCAATACAAACCGTGAAATTTTAGCGATCCAATCACACCAACGCCGACCATGCATACAAGAAATGTTTGCTATCCTAGTGTTATTCAGGCCGTCTGATGAGATCAACCGATCAACATTGTTTATGCTATTCATTTTATATGCTTATTGTGCCTAACTTTCATGAGTGACGATAAGGAAAGAAAACTTAGCATATTGCAATATGTGTTTGTAGTCATTTCCATAGAGATGCATGAGAAGTAGGAAGCGTTCCGAATTGAAGAGTAATATTCGTTTAGGCGCATTTGCAGGTACATGCGTAGGTGAAGTCTTGCAATCTGTTTTTATTTTCATTTAAAAACCCATGTCCTCATTGTCTGGACCTTTCGGTTCTCCTTCGCGTGTTAGTTCCTACCGTTTATCTTCATCGTCTGTCGGGCGACCGACTGGTACAAAACAAATAACTCAGCATGTTCGTCAAGCTATTAAGCAAAAACAACTTGAAAATCCTTGAATGCAACGTCGGGAAAAAGCAGTGTTGGGCCTGTTCCCGTAGACAGTGTGGTTGTAAGAGCTGTTGATACGCGCGCGCACACACATGTGAACGTTCCTTCCATTTTCACCTTCACATGAAATCACCTTGACTACCTCTCCACTTGTGCAGACGATTTTCTAGCTATCCATGCACCAGTCGTTCTTCTTGTTTCACAGATTTTGCCTAAATGATAGTTTTTATTTATATGTATTTTACTCATCAAGTTAAAATTTTATCTGTATATTACCCGTTGGTCATGTAAGGTAAACTAAAGTCCCAACATTTATGGTTGGTTTCTGACTAACACCAGTTACTGCCAAGTTGGATTAAATTAAATCCCAAAACCCAGGATAAATTGCACAGAAAAATTGTTGTAAAATTACTGAACCACAAAATGACGCAAAAATTGGCGAACTTGTTCAAACTAATGACCGGTGATGGTCGAATAAATTCGTGCGTCTCGTGCGTCGTGCAATACTTCTATTGATATCAGGTGAATTGAGAACATTTCGTGTGTCATTTGTAGAACAAACGTAATCTACTGGTTAAAAGTCTAATTTGTTATCTACCTACCAGTATGGATAAGATGAGCGCAAATTTGTACTCAAGTTTCATTGACCGTGTACGTCCGGTGAGTGTTTCATGGTTACCAGATTTCGAAGTAAATTAAACGGCACAAATTTAAACATGATTAGACCAATATGATGAACCTACATTACCGAAAATCGGCACAACGCTACGTTGTGTGCAAGTTGTTATTTACCTATCTGACGTGTCCACATCTGTTGACCGTAGGATATTAGGTGTTTTGTGCCCGATAAAAATGAATAGCAAATAACCCAGATCGGCAGACTACATCGTGCCGATGACACGTTCTTCCGCGGGTTAGTGAAGCCGCAACTCAGTCGTGGACGTTTACAACTAACCGCAAGTGTAGTGAATAAATAAAAAGCAGTCTGGCTTCAAATGCACAGTCTGCGCGACTTAGTTTAACAACGAAAACATAATTGCCCTTTGTCGCCGCAATTACGTGCCCGTTAATTGCTCTCTTTATGGCTAAACCTTTCTGATGTTTGACTGTCACACTGGGCCTTTGATGGCATGGCCACAAAATATGTCACAGTTGTAGTTCTTGCTGTGAACTAAAATTACACGTTTACTACAACACACTCATCTAGCAAACGTCAGAATTCACTTTGGGTACTTAAACCATAAGATTCAGTCTTTAGTACCGACATTCATAGATGTCGGCTGGTTCGAATTCGGATGAGTGAACCTTGTTGACCACCTATCAGTCAACTTTACCTCTTCACTAAACAACACAGACATCAACTAGAAGTACTTCCGCAGGGCGCCGAATCTGAAATTCTGTCACTGGGCAAAGACCTCAGAATTGTCACGCTGGATTGCAATGATAATAAAGTATGCAGCAGATGAGAAGCATTCCAATGCGATACAACATAGTGAGCATAGTATCAACAGTAATCTGAAGCATCTTTGGATGAAAAGTTAAAATGGATCAAAATAAGGTGAACTCAAACACTCATTACCAACGGTTTAGTCACAACTCCTAAGCGAGTGACCAAGTACTGTTTGGTAACAATGAGCCACTCCCGGTAATCAGGACAACAGAAACCAGCTAAAATGCGGAGATCAGCGAACCGAAGTCACAGCTGAGGCCGAGAGATCAAGTCTCATAGTCCCCATTGATCATCATGCGGGTCAACTAAAACGTTACCAGGATTGCTTACCCCAACGACCAATTCAAGGTAGATGTATACGCCCTATATTCACAAGCAACAACCACACACTTTCACCCGCAGTGCACTTCCGCTTACAATACACTGGGGACAGCACCTCGACCCGTGACGAAAACGCTGCAACGCAAACTTGCTCAGCAGTTGCTGGACAAACTCGAACCCCACGAGGTTCGAATTAGCGGTCAAGATTCGGGGAACTAATCCCGGCTTAGAACTCGAGAATCAAGGTCGTGGCCTCGTTTTACATTGAATCTCTGTTTGTCGGTTTATCGACATCGTTATGTTTCAGAACAGTTCATTTTTGGGGCTCGCCCGACGAAACATCGAATCTTCTGTGACTTTTGTACTACATACATTCACTTGTTGGTCAGTGAAATTTTCCAACCCAACCCCGTCTTATCTGATATTTTCAATAGCTATTTTCTCAAAACTCATTAACGACGACTCAGAAACTCTTGATCCGTAGAATTTTATGAGATCTGTTTGCCTATATTATGATCAGATAAGTGTCATACGCCAGCCGTTTCAACTTGTCTGGATATAACTGTAAAATTAAACTACGTTGGTACCCAGTAAACAGTGTCGGGGAAAAAGACGTCGCTCTCTAATCTTTGCTGCCAAGTGCAAACTTCTCTACATCTTTGAGAATGTCCTAGGATCCAGATACAATGGGGGACTACTACTTATCTGTGAACTGGAATCAAACAACTGGAATTAAACTGGAATCCCAAAATCGATGCTTCAACGCTATCATAGCCAGACAAGTCGTCCACACCAACCTTACTGTTAACCCAATGGCTGATTTCATGCTGCTTTATCTGCCACAGCACAAGCATATCGTGCAAGCCCTAGCGACGCATCGTTCTAACCCTCTTTTATATACCAAAGTAGTTCGTGACTAGCGCTGCCTTAGCCCAGTAAACAGGAACACTTCACTTCGCATAGTCAAGCAACTTCATAAATTTGCCCTCCTCTGGTGCCTTGTACGCACTACAAAACTTAATTTCTTGTCGACCGACATAATCCTGCTTCCGATCGATACAATTGCCACCATTGAAGCGGTACATAAGTGATAAAGCGGTCAAGACTACACAGAATAAAATTCGGACTGAGGACAACCAGTGGTTAATGAAGCCTTGCATGGAAAAGTACACAGTTTTCTTCAAAACAAACCAGTTCCATAGGCTTCACGAACATCCAGAAACTTGCAGCTTTCATTCTCTGAAATTCACTCCAATTTTTATTATTGCTCCTGATATAGGACAGACAAACTTTTGCTCAATCGCGTATGAAATATTCAAGGCCCTAGTTAGTTGTGCTTTGACACAAATTTTGGTTGCCGTGCGAACAAAATGTTTTTAGTTGGAAAGTGACCTCTTTATGAGTCAAACGAACAAACAAGGCCTAAACTGGAATATAACCACTGATTAGATATTTTCATCTTAACCGGAAATTGTGCGCTTCACAACACGGTGGGGACCCATCTTCTAACTTACAAGTAAACAACTTCTACGGTTTTTCGCACTGCGTTGATAAACAAACTCGAAGTTTCTACGAATCCTTTCTTTCCGACTGAGACTTCGAAAGGCGTAAGCATGATCAGCTCACACTTTATGGACAGAATACAACAGTCAAGTCCTAACTGGTGAGTCGTTTGGGGCCGGATAGACAAGTAATCTCAGATAGTAAATTTATTGGGATTTCAGAACAGTGGTTCTCAGATGTCGACAAACTGAATGGGAAGGTAAAGAATATCAAATTACCTATCTCACCCTTCCACAAGGATCGGCCGGATAAAAGTTATTTGACTAATTCTCTATGTGAGTGATTTTCCATGATTTGGGTGTTATCGTTTGCAGTTAACCGTTCATGGTGCAAACTATAGTTCTTACAAAACAAATAAATCAAATTAAGATGATTTATGCTTTGATTACCTAGGGTGGTCCTTTTATAGAAACAAATAATAAATACTAATGGGTTGTGCAGTGCCCCTAATTTACTCTCTTGGCATACAACTGTTTTTCACAACGTCTGTCATTTTGCCGTAAATTTGAAGTGACAAGTGTTTCGTAAAAAAGTGCACTAAGTTCCAAAAAAGTTTTGTGAGTACCCAGGTTCTGAGGAACGACGACAACAAATAATAAACAAGAGGTTCATTTGGGTTCCAAGTAAGTACAACGCCAAAACAAAATTGATTTGTGAATGAGGGTATTTTTCGAAATCTGTCCGATTCGGGTTCATGTAGAACATGAGGTTGACTGAAAGTTGGGGACTGCGCCTACCTGAAGTTTTCGCCCCAAGAGGGGCGAAACCGATCGTGGACTGTCGAGAACTTTACAGCACCCTTATGGGTAACGTACTGCATCTACATAATTACAAGTTATGTTATGTGACATGACCACAATCTGGTCATTGGGCCTCTCCACCATGCAACGCTCTGATTAGCTCCCGTTATCGACAGGCTACTACCGTCTTCATAAGTAGTTTGGAATAAACATGCACACAAATTTTCGCCCCAAAGGGGCGAAACCGATCGTGGACTGTCGAGAACTTTACAGCACCCTTATGGGTAACGTACTGCATCTACATAATTACAAGTTATGTTATGTGACATGACCACAATCTGGTCATTGGGCCTCTCCACCATGCAACGCTCTGATTAGCTCCCGTTATCGACAGGCTACTACCGTCTTCATAAGTAGTTTGGAATAAACATGCACACAAATTTCCTCGCACAGGACGCTAATTATCATATCACAGAGAGTGGAGGCTTCCGCAAGTCTCCAAGCTAAAGACAATATGGAGCCTTTGAATAGTTTCATTAAATACTTCAGCTACACATTAAAATCACTGGCTATTGGTTTCATGGTCTCTTAGAAACGAATTTGCGGATGAAAATTCAATGGATAGTTAAATTCAGTTTTACTGGAGATAAGCAATTGAATTTCCATCGGTGTGGGCTTTTCGTCTTACATATGTGGTCATTCTGTAGTAAAAGGACAATACGTATTGCTTTTTCTTGAAGGAGATCATCAGTAGATATGCAAACCGTTTATCTTACTTAATCTTTAGTTTTGCTGATTGTTTGACGACGCTTCGTATTAACTTTAGCTTAAATTGATTTCAACTTATCACAGAGTTCGATTTGTGATGACTGCACTCGCAACGCATTATGAACACAGAAAATCAACTAGGCAAAGTAAAGACTGGTGGCAGATGTAGAATGAGTCATTCTCGTTGGCCAGCACGACAATACTTCCACCGACTTTTCATATATACAGTTTTGAGAAAAAATTCATACAGTCACAAAGGGCGACTTTTCCAAACGTTTTGACCAGATTTTTTCGGATCCCACAGTTCACTGATAAACTAACCAGTTGAATGGAGCATTGGGCGGGAGTGTGGCCCCACTTACCACGGGCCATCAATAATCAATGATCTTGCCACGAGTGATGATAACCCTTGTGGTTTTTCTTCAGCAGGGAGGGGTTGAAAATGAAAGAAGGATATTATGATTATTGCTGAGGCTTTTGTGGACACTTACTTCTGATCAAGAAAATTACTTTAGATCTTGAAACTGCACAACTGTGGGTGAATTTCAGGTCAGTGAAACTCATTTCCACAGCTGTTATTATCCCCTTACAACCTTTTGATTTGGTTCCATGAAGACATTCTTCAAGGGATGTTGATTCTTCTTCAGCAAGAAAAATACCAATCAAGGTTAGCTTATGATAGTCTGGACTTCGTTCCAATACACCAAATGAATAGTCAACCAAATTTCCCGGTCTTCTACGAAATAAGTAATCAACTTAGAAGCCATCACTATTTCTACGCATACCTACACCTCTCCAATAAGCCATCTGGATTTTCTTCTCTGAGCATAACAAGATAGTATAACTCCGCAGAATGAATCCCTTGTTGTCAATGTACACCCTGAATCGGATCTCCTAGTAAACTTGACTTTTGTGAAATTGCGTTCTATCGGTAAGTACACATTTTGACTACATTTTTCTCCACAAACAGTCTTTTTTCCAAAACGGGTTCAACATGAATGTT
Source organism: Opisthorchis viverrini (assembly GCF_000715545.1). NCBI lineage: Eukaryota > Metazoa > Platyhelminthes > Trematoda > Opisthorchiida > Opisthorchiidae > Opisthorchis > Opisthorchis viverrini. The sequence goes on along the minus strand of NW_008751718.1, from coordinate 638,259 downwards.
CGAACTCAATATACCGAAGATTCTTTCCCTGCTTCTCCTCCGATTTTCAGCTTTTGAGGTCACATACAATTGACATTCTTCGGTTTTTGGAACCAAAGTTGTCGGCAAAACAAAAGGAGGAACTAGCCAGCTGCATTGTAAATATACACGAAAAAGTATCCAATCTCTCCGTGACTGACCTACTTGCTGACCTGGTTAGACAGGAAATAGCTGAAAACGGTACGTTGCTATTTAATCTTTGGGCCAGACTGAGGTCTTTCGATGGAGCCCGTTCACCTTTCAAGTACAGTACAAGTGGCAATTAATAATTTTACTCAACTCTTATACTAATGAATAATGCAGGGTCCAAACCTAGTGGTGACTAATCATCTTGAGAAAGTTCATTATCTGTGATTTTTCAGTCTTGCTTTCGCATGCTTCATGTGCACCGCTAGCTGTGACATCCTTTCTGCTGTTGCTGTCCACAGAACAAACTAATGCCACATTTGTAGCCCTCAGTGTGATGCCACCTGTAGAGCGTCAAAGCTGCCATCGGCATTCATTTCTTTAAAGTCTGATTTTCTGATCGTACTCAACCAACCATGCACCATGGTGAAGTGCAGGTGAAAGGGGGAGTCCTCCGCCGCGAAGTCATTTATTCCAAAACAAACTAAGCAGTTACAAGCTATTTTGGACGGGAAAGTAAACGTCCCACATGCACGTTGTCTTGAAAAACTAAACATTCTCACGCGTCTTCTTGAACTTTCATGGATATTCATTGCAAACGAACACTGCAAATCAGTTTCACAAGTTTTGATATAAACTCCACCTTCCATTTGACACGGGATGGAGCTTCGACGCAACCACAGACTACTCTCAGGTGTAATCAATGGTATACGCCGTCAAGCGATCATCGTATATCCTCACCGAAATGTGGCACTATCTTTGGTTCCTCCAATACTAGAGTAGCTGGATGAACAACGGTGATTGTAAATAATACCTATCAAAGCATTCCTGATATTCGTGAACTGGAAATAGCTTTCTAGGTATGTCTGTAACCGTAGAAATTGTGAACGCTGAATTTCCCTTCACTAACAGCTAGACCGTTTTTGGACTGGTGAAACAAAATCAGTTGCTTACAGGCAAATCATATCACCGTGAGCTTCCTTAATTGACAGGCTGTTTTCGGCCGATAAGTTACTAAAATTTGGAATTCACAATGCAGAATTCATAATTCCTTCTTAAACCGGGTGTGGGTACTTCCAACAAACACAGTGTATCTCTGTACTGGTTTTAGCATCAGAAGTAGAATTTTGGGAGCGTTCTTTGATGCATCAAAAGCGTAGGCCTCAATCAACTGAAGAAATATATCCAATAGGTGCTACCTGCTGACCATTTAATTATTCAAGTATTATGGAGTGAGAAAACGCCCTCTCCATTTAGTGTGTGTAATTGGGTGTAGCTGTGCGGTCATTTCATAATAGATAGGGTCATAGGAAGTCGCGCGATTCAAGTATATGGAGTGAGAAAACGCCCTCTCCATTTAGTGTGTGTAATTGGGTGTAGCTGTGCGGTCATTTCATAATAGATAGGGTCATAGGAAGTCGCGCGAAGGTCGTCCAGTGTGGCTAACATTTGAGTGGAATTCCAGAAGGGAAAGACTTTATGTTCAGCGTGAATAGGATAGAGTGTAGAGCTGGCCAGCATGTGGAGAGCGTCTTTAGACCAGCCGAGATAACGTGAGGGCGGGGTGTGGTTACTTCGATCGGCTAATCCACTTGTCAAGACTTCCCAGTGAGATAGCATCACTGGTGTTTTTGAACCTGCTGAAGGATTTTTGATGACTTGTAAGTCGTTGGAAGTAGTTCATCACATCACTCGTTTACTCGAAAGCCACAGATCAACTTCTCTTTCGTCTAACCGTTTTCCTTGAATTCACGACCTAACATAAGAGAAGCTTTTGTGGATAAAGTACATTTTCTGAGAGAAAACAGGTTAGCTCTATGACATGTGAAGTGGTTCAGTTTCTAGGCTGCAAAACTGAGTAAATGTTACGTTTTTTCTTTGTGCTACCATAGCTACTCAACACGGAAGGCCAATCGACTGGGTCACAGTGTGTTGCCAACTGGTTTGATGAGAAGGCAGTATTTATTGGGATCAAATTCTACTTACCAGGTTTTCTCCGACGGTCTAAAAACCCAGGAACGATCACTGCATGATTGAGTTGTCTACAGCCTCCTGTAAATCCCTGGACTGTGGAGCGACCCTTAAAAGCAGTAAAACGAATTGACTAGTCATCTGACCTCGTAGAATTGCATGGTTCATAGAGATAACAGTTGTGCATACGAACGTAAGCCTGCATTTCTGAGCTTTCTTACTTCAACTATTTCGTTTCTTTTAGCGAACCAGAGCATGTTACTACGGGCGAATTCTATGGCATCCAAAGCAATCGAATGTTACATCAAGTTGGTTGGCACTGAGGTAGGTTGGCTGTCTATGCGCACCGTTGAGTCATCGTCACCCATTTTATTGCTTTGATTCTAAAATAAAGTATACATTCATAATGACGCTTTATTTCATTTGTGTCTTACTTTGAGCTAAGCAATGTCCTTTTTCGTACTGACAGTTGCTGAACAATGGCTTCACCATTCTCCTTGTCCTTATCAAACTTGTGCAACATTGCATCATACAGCAATTTGAAAGTCATTATAGGAGGAGCGGTCCAAATCAACCTGGAAAAAACGATGGATGGTGCACATTTGTTCATGCCAAACTCATACCATGCGTAGCAGTCTAAAGACCTTAACGACGAGATGATGAAGGGCACAACGTTGATGTGCAATCATCAAAGCAACCGAAGTCACTGTGATAATCATTGTGGACAGCTGCTTCTAGAGTCAGTTGAGATTCATTTGTTTACACTAAAATTGCCCAGACTGTAAGCGGCTTAAATCCTATTTGACTGCAAGAAGGCTGCTTTTCCAATCGCTGGTTGCGTCCGTCTTTGTGTGCGAAAATCCACGATCAGTCAAATTCGAAATTTCACTGTACAAGGAGGAGCGCTGCAGAGGAACGCGCCCAGCCAGGGACAGTCGAGTAGACCTATTTTAACACCTGAACATATATAAAGTAGATGACTCTGACAACCTCCTTTGACTGGTTCGCAACCTGTGAGCGACAACCTAAGATCCTTAACCCATGTAGTGCAAAAATAGAGCTCAGCTGCAGAGCGGTGGGTGGATAAACTACTCATTCTCCCTGCTGCCGAATTCTAAAGGCTGCTGTCAGCAACATAGCAGACTTCGGCTAGGAGGAAGAACAGAAAGCATAGCTGAAGCTCACTAACCATGCATATCTGCACTCCACAGAATAAACCACGATTATTTTTAATCTTAAGTTAAAATGCTAGTATTAAATTTACTTGCCATTCTCGAGGGAATGGGTACCAGTTTTCTTGACACAGTGCCCTAAGCATCCGCAACCGTAATGTTCACTGGGATTTCAACACATGCCTACACCTTGGGCGTTCAGCAGAATATAAACTGAGATTTTCACTCTGTGTACAGCGCAAGAGTTTTCAAGGTCCTTGAGCATAATACTGCGTAATTTATGAGCCTTTGTGTATTTTGATTCAAAAGACCGCAATGGTCCCCGGAACACCCCCTTACTTAATGATGCTACATCTACATGGGGATAGCCATGCGTATTCCGATTTTTCCAAGTGCTGAAAGAATCACTGCAACGCCATCTCCGTCGCAGATGGCCCAAGTGGTTAGAGCGCGAATTTACTGACCGGAAGGTCCGTGGTTCGAATCCGACCTCCGGCACTCGCTTCCCCTGTCTAGGCTTGGGCAACCTGGTAGTATCCCAGCCCTCGTGCTTCCTTCGGGGGGTATGCAGCTAGGCACCGGAAGGGTGCTACAGCTGAACGCTTTCTCTTTCATCTCCGTCGCAAGCAAACGGAAGCTCGCATCTGTCAGCAATATACATTTAGCCGCTTGGTGCTCCATAACTGTTATCTATTAGGACACTTGATGTCCAGAGGCAGGTTTTGTATGCAGACCATATGTATTTTTCGAGAATGCTGTAAAGTTAGGGTGTGTCGATACCTAACACAGCGAATGAATTTGTGAATTCGGAAGTTGTCACGGTGTAATCGCCCAACTCACACTTTATCCCTGATTAATAAATTAGAAACGCGATAGAAGTTTCTAACATAATGGCACACTTAATTTCCTTCATTTGAGTACTCTATTTTGTGAAACTATCCCAATAACACGTATTAGTTCTCAGTATTTGATGCTGTAGGTGCAGGCGGATTCTTTCCACAATTTTTGTCCATCACTTCATTCTAGTGTGTTCCTCCCATCCCACTTTATTGGTTATTCAACTGTATTTGTACGGAAATAAATTTTTAGTACCTGCACAGAATTTTGAAGGGCCCAATCGACCAGCTCCTGGTTTCTGTAGAAGATTTTGAAGTAGATCCTCATCGCATAAAACTTCCCGACTCCGCCGGCATCACTGTCATTTCTCAAATTGAGAGAAACCAGGCTGCTCTCCTGAACCATTTGTCGACTATCTGGAACCGAATTTTGGAGAATACAAGGCGCATTCCTTAGTAAGTTGTACCTATTAATGAAGACAAAGCAGTCCTTTTCCTTCTTTCAATTTAAACGCTGTTCGTTTACTCGCTTGTTTTCAATCCGCTCGCTCTATCCACAGTGATGGAATTCTCGTCTGTATTTGTTATTCAGCTGAAATGTCTATCATCTCTGCTCGTTCACTTGCCCGAACTCATTTATTTATCTACTTATGGCAAATGGTTTCCTAATCTATTGACACATGAGCCCCTACCATTAAAAACTCACAAACTGTTGACCGTGCATGACTGGACCTGTTTCGGCCAGTTCTGTGGGTCCAGTCGGACAACTGTACGGCTCTACCAAGGTTCGGATGGCCACAGTGCACGGTAACGAATAATGCTATTTGGGTAAGAATGAAGAGTGATGAAACCAAATGGGAACAAATGGAGGAGCAACTGTTTAACGAGTGAAAATGAGGATAAGGAGACAAATATAGCTCACTCCGTTATTTTGTGCTTTTAGAAAGCAGTGGGTTTCTAGAACAAGAACATCGCAGTAGACCTGTACAAGTTCATCTGTGAATTCTATATTTTCATGTCCAGATTGCAGATCTTGTACTATCCCTTGCATCATCAAACAGAATACAGTGAGGCGACCGGTCGGCTGGTATGACTCAGCGTAGTCAGTGCGACTCGATAAAGTTACTGTTTGAACAAACGGTTGGCTTGTGGCCGAAATTCCTAGCGAGATTAGAATCTATTGCCTCATGGCTGGTGGTTGGATACCATACAGTACGACCGGGAGCTGTCGATCACAGCTGCGGTTAACTCACTCTTAGACAAAATATCACGTCACACATCTTCTAATTGCACAGTCACGTAATGCCGGGCTCCTTGAGTAAGAGCCCCTTAGGAAGGTCGTGTCCTTCCTTCTGAGCAGGCTGCATGTTTGTAGTACACGAATGATTTATCCCCGCAAGTGATACCACCCTGTGCTGAAAAGCCGAGAGGCAATGTAAAGCTCTTTTATACTCATGCGGATTATCGGTACTTCAGTGTCTCTAATAGAATGTTTCCAGTTTACACTTACAATGCATCGAATACAGAGACGGTCAATTCCAAGCGATTTCTTCTGCCATGTCCGCACAGTGGTGAAGATTCATAGCTGTAAATAACGGCAGTTGTGCTGCAGGCCATGTCTTCTACAGTTTAACGTCATAACGCTTCATAATCACCCGTCCCAGAGTATAATAAGACAACTTTTAATCATTTCTTGAACAGTCTAGCAATGTGGTGCGGCTACCCAGATAAGAAAGTCCCGCCTATTTTCTCTCTCGTCGTTCTTATTCCGTGACAGACTTCACCAGTTTACCCATTCAATTTTGCAACAGTGCCCCGTGCTATAGGTTCAGGGAAAATGCTAAACTGCATGCCGACCTGTTTTGGATATCCTGATGTTTTTATCAGGATGAGATCTCAACTAGGAACTACAATGTCGCCCGCGTACCCAGTCTTCAAGGTGCTTCAAAGAAGGGATTTCCACACTAAGTAAAGGAATCATGGCGATGGCTTTTGAATGATTAAGTCGATCAGTAAATTGAGTCAAATGTATAGTGACAAGTAGCTTTGGAAAACGTTACTTTAAAATAATTTATGCAGATTTTTCGGTGCAAGAGGTGTTGCGATACAAAGATTGGATAAGTGTTGCTTTGTCGGAGCTTAGGAAACAACGCTCGGTACAAAGACGTGCGTGCAACTGACCGACATCAGATCGACAGATAGAAGACAAACTCGGCTCTCATTATATATATATAT
>NW_008751718.1:591508-631756 GCF_000715545.1 Opisthorchis viverrini | reverse complement strand
TATATATATATATATATACGATCCGGGCACATTAGGCCTGACTGACTGCTACTTTTCAGGCATTTTCTCGGGCATTTCCTCTACACTGAAGCATCTGTACATGCGTATTACCAGACTCCTGCTCCATTCTCAAATAAAACGAGGAAGTGGCAGACGCAAAAGCCTGCCGGTATCAACCACATACCGTCCCATTCCGACGCGGATAGTCTCTTAATTGTCTCGCCTGGTCTCCGAGGCTAGACAAGCTGTTCTTCTAGAGACCACACCCATTGAATCAGTCTAAGAACTTAGAGTGGAATTCAGAGCCGTCACTCTCAATAGATCAATAGTATTCACGGACCAGAAAGCAGTCGGTTGGTTTTCATTAGCCACCACCCTTTGCTTTTCTGTCTCCATCTCGGCATCAACTATCCGCACGAAAGCAACGCATACGCCAAAATAAATATTTCTCTTCTAAGAGATAATACGATGGGTACTCCCAACGAGTACTAAGTTATGTTTCAAATAGGAATCCTTTCCAAGGGGTGAGATCACCATATTAAACGAAGAACCATTCCTGGATCCAGACACTGGAATTTTGGTGTATACGGTAGTTTCAAACTGATTAGTTGAATACGCAGTGCAACCGGTAATCCCGTCTGGAGTGGGTGTCTCAAAATCACAATACTGAAACAGAGTGCATCTGTAATATGGTCGCCGGTTAATGTGCCCAGATAATTACTATCAACCACTGGAAAGCCACATGGCAAAATTTTGACAAAAACCGTGAAACAGAAGAGCCGCAAAGAAAATCGCCGTTTGAGAACTTCATAAGCACTCTACGTTCCAACCCCCACCCAAGTGATGGCATCATCAGCGCATGTCAAAATCACCCTTTCATTTGGAAAGGCTCCTTCTTGAGGCGAAAATATTCTCGGCCGGTTGTTGGACCCACAGATAATCAAGGGGAATTCTGAGTCCAACGAAGATCTTTCTACAACTAAGGGTTCGTATTTTCTATAACTAAACACAAACATTTAATAGATATCTCCTTCTGGCTTTACGCCCTTTGGAAGCCACCCGTTTAAAATGCAGGGCCACATAGCTATCTGTGGTTTTGGACGAGATGTCCAAAGGCCGCTTCATTGCGATCCACTTTACATTTTTGCTAATGAAATATGCACATACATTGCGACGGTTCGCTGAACAATAAAATCTTCATCATACTTGGGCACATTCCTTCCACTTATGAATGCCCTTATGAATGCCTCTCCTATGGGAAGGACGATTTCCGTCACCAGCAGTTGGACAACGAAAACCTCACACTCGACTGTGTCTTCGTGCGGATTCCTTGTTTCAGAATAGGCATTACTGGTATCCATCCAAATGGACGCACGTTATTGACAACCTAACCAATACTTAGCGTGGTAGTTGTGAATATGAGATTACAACCTAATAAAGGAAAACCTTCAGTCTTGATGGTCAGGCCACCGTACTCTCGGAAGCACTTCTCTCACTGAGTAGTCTTTCTAACTTTTTTGTAATGCACTACTCAAAAGGTCGTCGAAAACTTCAAAAACTATAAATACTGAATTAGTTCGCAAATGAGGGTATATTCGCTCGTCTTTCTAACCTAATTTGACTAAATTGGGGACCGAGCAGTTTACGGATATTTTTTAATCATTCTTCCTGATGGACAGCGATACTGTATCCCATCTTTTGACTGCATTAACCTAACCCCGCACCGCAGCTCTACTACTCTCCATCAAATTATATTTTTGGTAAATTTTACGCTAATTTCCTCAGCCACCTCATCTCGGAAATACCTGTTGATTTCACCTAATTCCATCACTCGCCTTCGTTTCATGGACATTGCTTTGTTTCGTATATCAAGTCCCCATCTTTCTCACCCGAAAAAAGGCACTTTAAAATTCTTGGGCTGTCGTGGTACAGGTCTCAAGTTGAATGAAAGTAAATATAAATATCTTTAGATGTCAGGACATGGTGTGGTAATCAGTACGCGTGATTTTTTACATTCCTTGAGACACCGTCACGTGAGGTCGACTACTTTTCAGATTTCCGCATTCCAATTGAGTCCACTTTTGGTCAATCAGAGCGCGCCTTGATGTTGGGCCATCAGATGACCCGGTCTTCTGGTCATTCGCGTGATGTTTAGGAGTCTTGGACGTAGCGGTACCTAACCGCGAGCGTGAAAGCGGTTTTGGTGCGGGATGTCGCCTAACAATCTGAGGATCCGGATTTTTTTCCCCCTATTCTAACACATAAACGCCTACAATATTATCCGCGCAAACCGGCCTGATGCTTTCGCAGTGGTGATGATGCATCGCTTCTCATATAGCTCTTCAGATCATGTGAAAATAGGTAGCACAAGCAGTCATTAGCAGTGCCGTAGCATGCCCCTTCACTACAGACATTCCAACAAGCAAAAAAAACTCGGTTTTTTAACCTGTCCTTTTTCTCTCTCTGTCCAGCGAACTACGTGAAATCTTCACTACACTACGCTGTCTGTTCGAGCAAACACTGGGTCCCCAAATCGCGATCCAGTTGGTCTCCAGTTGTTTATTTCTCCGATTCATTTGTCCAGCCATACACGGTCCTGTACTGTTTGGGCTTACTCCTTCAATCCCCGAATCAGCCAGGGTATCCCGAAACCTCACTCTCTTAGCAAAGGTATTGCAAAATCTGGCCAATATGGTCCCTTTTGAAGAGAAGGAGATTCACATGAAGATTTTCAACCCGTTCATGGAGAAAGAAATCCCCGTCATGCGAAAATTTTTGGAATCTATTTCCTCGGCAGACCTAGATGACGATGAGTCCTCATACAGTGACTGTCATCACTACATTGACTTAGGCTACGAGTTTGCCAAGCTGTCATCGGTTTTATCGAGATACGTAAAGGAAGAGGTGGTAAGCTTTCCCGTTTTACACCACAAGATGTTTCAAATTCATTATTACCTATTATCCTATCCACTGTTCCGATATATCCATATATCCTTGTCATTAGTGGCCATTTTTAACCTCAAGGGTTTCTTGAACCTAAATTTTATTCTTGATGCCAGCTGAAGGATCAAGCCAGACAATAAAGTATGCAGGTGTTGCACGTTACAATTACTCATCTTCCGTTACTCCGTGTCGGAGAACGAATTTGGATGGGCTTCCCTGGCTTCCAATAAATGATGTTAATAACCGGATCCGCAAATTCTACCTATAAGGCATCGATACTGTATCCCATCTTTTGACTGCATTAACCTAACCCCGCACCGCAGCTCTACTACTCTCCATCAAATTATATTTTTGGTAAATTTTACGCTAATTTCCTCAGCCACCTCATCTCGGAAATACCTGTTGATTTCACCTAATTCCATCACTCGCCTTCGTTTCATGGACATTGCTTTGTTTCGTATATCAAGTCCCCATCTTTCTCACCCGAAAAAAGGCACTTTAAAATTCTTGGGCTGTCGTGGTACAGGTCTCAAGTTGAATGAAAGTAAATATAAATATCTTTAGATGTCAGGACATGGTGTGGTAATCAGTACGCGTGATTTTTTACATTCCTTGAGACACCGTCACGTGAGGTCGACTACTTTTCAGATTTCCGCATTCCAATTGAGTCCACTTTTGGTCAATCAGAGCGCGCCTTGATGTTGGGCCATCAGATGACCCGGTCTTCTGGTCATTCGCGTGATGTTTAGGAGTCTTGGACGTAGCGGTACCTAACCGCGAGCGTGAAAGCGGTTTTGGTGCGGGATGTCGCCTAACAATCTGAGGATCCGGATTTTTTTCCCCCTATTCTAACACATAAACGCCTACAATATTATCCGCGCAAACCGGCCTGATGCTTTCGCAGTGGTGATGATGCATCGCTTCTCATATAGCTCTTCAGATCATGTGAAAATAGGTAGCACAAGCAGTCATTAGCAGTGCCGTAGCATGCCCCTTCACTACAGACATTCCAACAAGCAAAAAAAACTCGGTTTTTTAACCTGTCCTTTTTCTCTCTCTGTCCAGCGAACTACGTGAAATCTTCACTACACTACGCTGTCTGTTCGAGCAAACACTGGGTCCCCAAATCGCGATCCAGTTGGTCTCCAGTTGTTTATTTCTCCGATTCATTTGTCCAGCCATACACGGTCCTGTACTGTTTGGGCTTACTCCTTCAATCCCCGAATCAGCCAGGGTATCCCGAAACCTCACTCTCTTAGCAAAGGTATTGCAAAATCTGGCCAATATGGTCCCTTTTGAAGAGAAGGAGATTCACATGAAGATTTTCAACCCGTTCATGGAGAAAGAAATCCCCGTCATGCGAAAATTTTTGGAATCTATTTCCTCGGCAGACCTAGATGACGATGAGTCCTCATACAGTGACTGTCATCACTACATTGACTTAGGCTACGAGTTTGCCAAGCTGTCATCGGTTTTATCGAGATACGTAAAGGAAGAGGTGGTAAGCTTTCCCGTTTTACACCACAAGATGTTTCAAATTCATTATTACCTATTATCCTATCCACTGTTCCGATATATCCATATATCCTTGTCATTAGTGGCCATTTTTAACCTCAAGGGTTTCTTGCACCTAAATTTTGTTCTTGATCCCAGCTGAAGGATCAAGCCAGACAATAAAGTATGCAGGTGTTGCACGTTACAATTACTCATCTTCCGTTACTCCGTGTCGGAGAACGAATTTGGATGGGCTTCCCTGGCTTCCAATAAATGATGTTAATAACCGGATCCGCAAATTCTACCTATAAGGCATCTTATGGTAACAAAGATGATAAGGAAGGCAAAAGTCGAAACGTCCCACTAATCACCAGGACCCTAACGACCCTCTAGCAAGTGTGAAACCCGCTAGAACTTCTCCCAAGAGCCAGAGAAGAAGAACTGAAGTTTCGTTTCTGCATGACTCTTTCTGGAACAATAGTACCGTTTATCCGGACGGTATCCAGTTTGAAAGTGTCCACGTCGGTTTCGAATCCGAGTGACTAGAACAGCTGTCTAATATTGTCTTAACTAATCAGCCACATATTTGCATACTGTCGCCCACTGACTCATCATACAACTTCACACCAACTGGAATTATATTTTACGATCTGGGACCTTATAGTTGTAGCACGTCGAACAGCAGACACAAAACCAATTCAGTTAGACACCAGCGTCTGTATAAATAGGGGAAAATTACAAACTATTTTCTCCCCCTTGTAGATTTGTTTTCAAAGATAGAAAGTGCTGGTACTTAGATTGGTATCAGAGGAGTCAGTAGCATGATGTCCCTATTTTATCCAAGTAATCTGCACTGCCTGCGATCGAACCATTCGTATCCCATACAGGGAACTCATTTTATATGATGTTTACCTCATTTGGTCAACTAAATGTCGGAATAAATAGAAATAATAATATTTGTGATAATCTCATAGCATAGCTTTTGCTCAGATTAGATATTCCAGCACCAAAGCACTATAGACATGCTTGTATTTCTTACCGAAGTTGCTAGGTACAATGAGGATGCTCTTCACAAGGGTCAGTAGGTTGCAGAAGGCCCTAAAGACCTTCATTTCTACATCGCTCTTTTCCTACTAGGAAGGTTGCGTTTGGGATTTCTCCGAGTGAATTCTCCTGTAGCTTTTCTGTACAATTATACTGGTGAGTGCTAGAGAGACTGTCTCTTCATATTCAAAGTTTAATCCTAACTAGCTTGATATATATATATATATATATATATATATATATATGCACCTTCAGGACCACATGTATCTGAAATTCCCACCGGATCACCCGTTTTATAAGCAGAGAGAAAGATTACTACGTCTTCACAAATATTTCTTTACGGTTAAATGTCCCTTTATCTCTTCATCTTCACCCATAGGTTCCTCCGTTTCATGATCCGTAACTAAAACTTCATGGAAATTTTTCTACTGCCTCGCTGATTCCTCACAAGACCAGGAGATTCACTTCATATGATACTCGTCCAAGCTGCGAAGGTTGCACAGTCATTGACACTTCAGATTTATATTAGCTGGTACGGTATCATGAAACGCACTGGCTGGCACACTTTGGCGACCTGCGGGATATATTGTTGTCTAGTATAACATATAGGCTTACTGGACAACCAAACATTACCACAAGTTTCGATGGCCCAATCAAATATCGTGAATCAGGTGACTCCGTTCACACACCCACAATGAGGGTAGTTGTTTGGGTCCACCGCCTTTACGACCGTAGGTAAGCCAAGTCGGCAAGCGGTAGTCGAGATTTATCCCAACCGGTATTTGGAGATATGTTTGACTTGAAACAAATCAGTCAGTATAGCGGTTAGCCGACGAAGCAGGGTTAGATTTGTCAGTTTCCTAGTGCCAGAGTGGTGAAAATATTTCCTACTCAGTTCATTGATTCAGTGTGAGCCATCGAATGCGAATCCCAGCTATCAGACCTCCAAAGCATTTATCATGTTTTCCGTGCTGGAAGTGGTAGGTGAGCTTGATTGTGAATTGCAAAGCCCAGGTACCACAAGCGCCTGCGTTGACATAGAGCTCTGGGATAACAGATTTCGATAGCTGCAAACAGCTTGAGTCCAAAGGGATAGTCTGACCCATGAGTTGTTGACACCGGCCCTGACGATCGACACAACTCAGTGAAAGTGATAGTGAGTATCGAAGTAATACACTACTCATAGGGTTGCTGAAAGCTCTCCGACTGCCCACGACCGGTTTCTTGGGACTCATCAGGTAGACGCAGTCGTCGAGTTTCTGTCAACCCTACGTTCTACTTGATCCCAAATCGCACGAAATTACAAAACAATGCTAAATTCCGAAAGTTCGCAGTTGCTTGTGCACGATTTCTACAAGATAACAGACTGATAATAATTGACTGCGGAAGAAAGTCTACCCATTGGGAAAGGCTAAAAGCATAACTTTCAACCCATGGCCTATGCTCACAGGGATTATTGTATGATAAATCACTCAAATTCCTTTACTTTACTCATATAAGGATCATACCACATTCCCACAAAATTCTCTATAGTTGAATAAAGTTTTCGTTGAAATAAACCGCGTAGCTAATGGGTGGTAATATATCTTTTGGTTGTTCTATCGGTAAATAGCATGCCCCGCAAAATCGTTATCATTAGGAAGAAAAACGCAACCTAGCCAAGGTCGTGAAATGCAGATAATATTACAAAAAAAATTTGCAAACTGTATAGCTAAGCAAACTGTCTAGGTCAATGTGCGGCCGGGAAAATCTGGCCCACTGGATACGGAAGGCACTAGGTTAGGACTGTGTCAATTATTCTTTTCTGACTTTTAACAGAAAGCGCATGTGTGTCGTTTTACCTACCGTTCTTTGAACCATCCGGTGGTTAATAACACGGTAGTATTGATGAATTCTGCAAAACTTGTCGTGGTTTATTTGCCCTTGTCTTGTTGTTCTAGGTTCCGGATGAACTGTCCAGATTGCCAGATATACTAAAGTTCATACACGAACATACTAACGACACCGTGTTATCTTCCTGGACTCCCGATATGGTCTCCTGCCGCCGATTTACAAACTATGTTGATGCACCTAGTCAAGAACAACCACTGTCCCAATTCCGAAGAAAGTTCACTAGTACCGACAGTATACTCACAAATCCACACCTGAGCAATTTTGACGCTAAAGAGTTTCTACAGTCCGGATCAGTGGTAAGTTAACCCTAAGTCACGAGCGGACAAAATCGTTGAATATCTCCAGGTTATCATCAGGAAAGTGATTTGTATATTTGTCAAAATATGGTGTAGGATGTAGGTATGCGAACACATTCTTCCCAGTCAAGGTGAATGAAGAACAGTTCCGCAATTTTAAGAGCTTCCACTATTGGACGAAGCACTACAAGAACTTCTGCTTATCTGATGAATTCCAAGAAGGATGAATCCATGCTGCCGAACAGTTTTCATCAATGTTTTGAGGAGCACAGTCCGTCAAGAAAACTTTTGCAAACCTTTAATCTGGTTGGGTACAACACCCAGTTGTGATGCTGGTGGCCGTCTCATCCAATCTTCGCCTCCAGTTCCGCTAACCACAGGAGGCTGCCGCGATACATCTGCGCACATGGCATAAAACTACGAGCACTTTATACTGAATAGGAGAACAGGAATAGCGTTTGTCTTGGGGACAAAGAAGCTTGAACAACGAAAGGTCATTTTATTCAAATAACATGAGAAACACTTTATGAAGAAGGCGAACTGGTGATTGATCATGTGGCTGTTGATCTGTCCGGTGAGCTTGGCATTTGATTTGCAGACGTTCCGTCACCGTTCGGGGAGACTTCACCAGCGCGCAGTTTGGTGGGTGAGCGGTCGTTCGTAGAGACACTCATTAGCTGTTAACTACTGAAAAACTGAGGTCGCACAGAGAAAGCTGGTGATATCATTTGACCCTAGGACAAACATGCTTGTGAATTCTACAGGTTAGTATCCAGCCTCATTGGTGAGCCGCACCATATGTTCTGCTATGTACCTATCAACACAATAGAACCTAATCGTTTATCTTCCATAGGTGGTGACTTCGGGCAGTTAGCTTGTCTAAAGTCATGACTGAATGCAGCAAAAACGACTTCGATCTTAGTTGCATTCACCTAAAAGGTTTAGCGCATTAAATCGAGTGCTTATCCTGTCATCTGTGATACACCACGGGCTGCTTTTGGTTGGGTAGTTGTTTTACAGATGGCATTCTGTGGTGTAAACAATGAGATAGATGTTTTAGAAAGGGAAAGATTTGTCTTCTAGTCACGTATGGTTCACTTTGACGAAGTACCACCCTGACAATAATAGAGTGACGAAGAGGAGACGTTTCTAAAACCCACTGCGTGAACTTAAGTTCACATACTGCAAACGAAAATATTGTGTCCTCGAGTCCGTATCCAAGATGTTTTAATGTCCTGTCTCCTCTGTGTCAACCCGGAAACAAAGTCCTTTAACTATTCAGGCGACATCAGCATCTGAGCAACCGTTAAAGTCATGCGAAAGACTCAGCAAGGGCGCTGACAAGTACCAACTGTTGATCCACTGAGCAAGTGTAGGGAGGATCGGTGCGTTATTTTGGTAAACATGTGAGAAATGAAGAAAAGTCCGCTGCAACTCACTTGTTATTGTGCCCTCTAAACGAAACCTTACGGCTCCCTTTTAATCGCTTTTCGTTTGCACTATTTGTATTCGAAGTCAAGAATATATCGCAGTGCGATTCTTTTTTTGTAACTGCCTACTGCATTTAGTCGAAAAATTCATAGTACGTAGATCCTGGTGCATTCTTCAATCCATGTTTGCCTCAAAGTTTTCTTTTGGATGATTCCGAATAGCAAACTTTCACAGTGAGATAATATCCTATTACTAATATCTTGCTTGAAGAACCCCCGTGAAGATACACCTGAAATAGCTCCACATTATTGTTTTGTGCTACCAGGTGCTACACCTGGTAAAAGGGGTTCAACAAAGCTGTTGCATTGTGATCAGTGACGTTGAGTGTTAAAACTTTGAGGATTTCGAACTGAATTGGACTGGGACTGATTGTTCTTAATCGATGCATCTGACTTTAGTAGGGTTCCTATACGTCGTTAAACGCCGCACAACTGCTCCATAAGATGTAATTGTGTTAGAGCGACTCACATTCACTTTCAGCTGCCTGTCAGCAGCTTTCTATGTTCGTGAAAATGAATATCAGTAAACGAAAGAATTCTCCAAAAGAGCTTCCATTTGGGAGCAAGCAGGATGTTTCTACGCACCGGGACATAAAATAGAATATACTGTACCGGATCGCGTACCTCGAAGGAAACTAAACCTATGGGCCGTGTTGTATGTGTAGCGACAGGGAATGCCTCTATTTGTTCCACAATTCTAAAAATTGATAGCCCAAGGCTTTAACCCATTTTTATACAGGGAACGGAGGCAATTTTATTTAAATGTATCCTGACGGTTTCGCATTTCCGCCTCTACGTTCCACCCTCACTCCTGCTGTTAGCAGTCGTTCAATCCAGAATCGAGCAACATCCCTGCGGAGGACACAGAATCAGTGCTATTCAGCAACGAACCGTCGGTTCCACCCAGCCCACACTTGACCAACGATGCTATATCAACTGATATAATCCAGCAATACACTCAAATACAGAATGCAAACAGTTTCCTCTACACCTGGCCTGAAGTGGTTGATTCACTAGCGGAACAGTCAGGTTCGAAAGTTGAGACAATGGAACAACTGATTTCTCAATACAAAGAACAACTCCGTCAGCTAAACGCGTGTATTGAACAAGTGGAAAATATAAGCCTGACAACGAAACCTGTGAATGTCAAAAAGATCTTCCAAGGTGAAGGATTTGCACTTCCATCCTCTCTAGGTACCGTGCCAGAAACGAGGGCATGTATTGGAGTTAAAAATGGGAGTAGAGATCATGAATTCCCGTGGTCACCGATTAATCGCTGCGGCCAGGACGGTGTGGCAATTACTAATGAAGGAAGTGATTATGAATATGGTGATGATGAAAAGGAAGTTGGTCATGGTCACTGCCGAAGTGAACCTGTGAGGTTCTGTTCAAGCGACCGCGAGGTAGAAAGACAGAAGGTCTTGGCCGAATCTCCTAGCTTAGATCAGCTGTCCGATCGGTGAGTTAACCTAGCGTGCGTTTTTGAAGTACGTCATTACTTTATGCGGAACCCCTCCAAAAGTTTGCGTTTTTTTACTCCATGCTATCCCATTGGAAATTATTACTCATATCAAATTAAGTCAATCTAATAAGGATTTAATGGTTTCAACAGTGTACTGTCATTTTGATTGGCCGGAGTCCTGAACAGCCTCGGACATACAACCTCAAACCCAATTGCCTTTAGGATCCAATCAGTATATCCTATACTGGAATATCCTATACTGGCCTTCAAGTAAAAAGCAGACCCAACGCATAAAATCGCTTAGATGGCGTTTCGTGCTTGCACTACTGTCGTTTGAACGGTCGTCCTGTTGCCTGGGACAATTATTCTTTTGAGCCCACACCAAAGGGGGCTCTGATGGCAGTGGACTCGAGCTTTGCTTTAATTAAAGTTCATCAGCCGTTCTATGGTTTGAAGTCCGGACATCCGATAGGCGATGTGAGCATTAACCCTCCTCCATCATCCACGCTACACGCATCTAACTTTTCACGTCACACCGATATGGTAGGCCTCTTCGGCGGCTTAAACGACGACGCACTAACTGCACTGACTGTATCGGTCGACTGACTTGCCTGTCATGACTCCCCAGCCAGATGATGTCACGGACGGTCAAAAGTTTTTGACTGGTTGTGGATTGTTGCGGAATCTGTGGGATTCTCCGTATTACGGCTAGGCATCAGCCTACTGCACAACAGGACAATCATGTGAAACAGGGCCGTGCGATTACGCCAACACGTCTGAATCACGTCCGATTTCACCATGTGCCGGAGAAGGGTCAAAAAGGACACACGCCCACCCCATGGCCAAGGCACCCCGCACAGACGGCCATCTATGATTAACTGAGACAAAAGGAACAACCACCCGAGAACCGGTGTGGGCGTACAGGAGACACACTGGTTGGTTGACAGCGGATCGATCATCAAATACGGTCACAAATGAATCATAGAAATGGAAAACTGTAATTGCATTAATACGCAGTTTTTCGGGCCGCCTTCTTATCTCCTGACTATAACCCAGTAGCATCAGGGAAGGTGAAGGGATGCGACACTCCGCATGGATTTATTCTTCTGTTGTGCTTCTCTGTAAACCACAGTACTGTCCCTCTTGTGGTCTGGAGAACTTCGAACAAAGAATGGAGAGTATAATGGCCCTGTGCTCCGAATGCTGAGCCCAGTCACATAATCGTATAAGAACGGAATCAATTACGTGACGATTCGTCTGATGGAGTTATTGCTGCATTATCTATAAAAAAAAAGTTGGTGAATAGCACCTCGTCATCACTGGCTAGTGGCAGAAGTTCATGAAGCTCACTTACTAACAGGTTGAATGCAATAAACTGAACGAGTTAGCCGAATCAGACAAAGTTGGTTCACTTCTGATGATAATATGCAGCTTTCTGCGTTCAGAACTACTGACGGAAAAACTACCATACCGATGTTTTATGAGTTTATACGTTGTGTTGTCTACGGGAAATTTATATTAACATGTTTCATTTTCTTCCTTGAGGATGGCAACTGTAAACCTAGTGTGTTCTTATTCGAACGGAAGCATCTGGATATTGTGTCTGGATGATTCTCCGGTTCAGCTGCATCAGTTTCGGTGCATTATCTGCGGCGCCAGGAGAACTTGGTCCAAAAAGGTCATGGGGAGACATTAGTTCATTTCTGGAATTGGTGTGATGGTCAGTTTGCTGGATATATCTGTCGACCACCGCAGTGCGCCGACAGATACTATATAGTAGTGAACATTACTATGACGCCATTCTAACTGTAGTGATTGCTAATTGACTAAATAAGCGTAACACATTAATCCCTTAGGTGGCAACATGCCGACAACTAGGCTAGTCTATACTCAGCCAACCTTTTACACGATGGATATCTGCAATAAACTGGTTTGCCTCTTTTATTTCTTCCTATGGCGCAGGCTGCAAGAACTGAGACACCTGCTAAAGCACGAAAGACATGAACTGGCCCAAGTAGTCGCCGAGAAAACCATGGCCATAAAGGAACAAGAACAATCGATCGAAAGAATGGTATCGGAATTGGACCAGCTAAGGCGACATCCGACACCTGGTGTTGGGCCACTGCATCCCGTAAATTCATCTGCTAGATTGTCCACACCCGGAACGATAAGTCCATCGTCTTCGTTTTCCTCCGGATGCTTTGCGTCCACCCAGTCGGATGATCTGTCTGGCAACCCGAACGAAAGACGACCGTCCGAATCAAACGCATTCTGGTACCAAAAATCTGAGTGTTCGGTTCGAAAACATCATATACAGTACACGGGGAACAAACTGCGATCACAGAGTTTTCATTCCCACTCCTCATCAAACCGAATTAAACTGAATGGTGGCTCAGAAGTGCTAGGAACAACACAGACGGGGCCAAATCTGCTGGATCTGAGTCGTGCCAGTGAAGGCACAGGTATCCCTCTTGGCGATCTCATCATATCTAAACACTCTATTCCAGTTAAAAGAAGAACTTCTGAAACAAAATTAATGCGCAATTAGAACTCTGTCCATTAATTTGCGGCTTTAATTTGCTTTTTTTTCTATATGACAGAACAGCATCGCTTCATCGCATCGCCATTGAAAACACCGCGTGAACTATCATTTATTTGTCTTTCTTTTCACCCTCTGTTTTGCTGTCCATTATGTACAGCCCCCAACACCAAGCTTTGTATATTTAAACCCTCTTTCAAGCGGAACAACAGTTCAAACTGTCATGTTTGTGTTCGTAAAAATCCCGCTTGACCCTCCCGCAAGCCGTCTAGTGCTTACTGTGTTTGAATGCAACACCCCTCAGTTCATGTATATACCTACATATTTTCCATTTTTATGCTTATGGCAAAAGAATGACATAATATTACGACCAGATTTTGTTGGGAAACCATAATAGGAAATCCATTTTTGGTTGAAGTGTACATCAAATTAAGCAACCTATTTCGGACGCCAATGCTGCCCTGATGTGGGTCCCTCAACATTGATCAAGAACATTTTGGAATACGTAATTTGATGATAAAGTTTACTCAGGTGGATATATTTAAGCCGGTAGGATACTTGGGTTACTGAACAAACGTGCATGTTCTGTATGATGTGTTATCAATGTAAGAGACCACGGAACTTCTAACTCTGTTGTGTAATAACTGAGAACACTAAAGGGTAGCGAGCAGCCAGCACATGGGAATCGAACTGCCAGCCGGCCATTTCAAGCTCGAGATTCACCGGGCAACTTGCTATCTTTTACCTAAATCACTCCCAAGTTAGGCTGACCATATCTCTAATAGTGCCCCCATGATGCAAAAGAAAATTGCACTTCAGGTTTTTGAGTTTTACATCAGTGTTGTTTAGGTATTCTCCCTGCAATTCTAGCCCGACTGTTCTGGTCAGCCAAGACGAATGCAGGATTCAGTGTAATCGAGGTATCTGCCCAAGTTGGCAGGCTTAGCGTATCTGAGACTCAAGTAAGAAGTCGACATGGATTGGACTCGTTACGTGCGGACAGTGGCGAACGATTGCTTCAGCTGTGTGCTGATCGCAGGCTGTTTTTATGCAGTACTAACTTTCGAAATAGCCCAAGTAGTCTGGTCACATGGTGTCCTCCAAAGGCATACCGACCACAAACTCAAATCAATAACCTTGCCACTAGCTAACCGTGGTGCGGTCAATAACTGGCTGCCGATCGTTTTTGAAATACATTTGTGGATTCTGACCACGCTTCTCCTTATGATTTCCTGGGCCCAGTAAGGTGCAAACAAATCGCTTTGCAACTAAGAGACTGGCAGATCCGGATATTAGACGAAATTACCAGAATCGTCTCCTAGAGTCACTTCCGAATGCTCCACCATCAGATGTGAACGCATACTGGGCCAAGATTGCCACCTATTTGCATAGCGCAAGGAATTTTGCATGTGGCACGGCCCAACCAGGACCAAGCCAGCACTGGATATCAGAGCGAACCATGAATATCGTGCGCCGTTTTCGTTAACATACTTGTGAGCGCCTGGGTTTGTGGGGAGCTCTTCAAAAGCTTTTCCACAAGCAGTGTTGTTCAACAAGGATTCCAATCACTCCTCTTTTAATTCTGTTGCTGACGAAGTGATGAGGGGAACACTGGAAAGCCTCAGAAACTCCGGTGTTTGGATCCATGTGAATAATTGGTTGATCTGGAATATGCAGACGACACTATTCTCATCTTTGAAGAAGACCGAAGCGCGCATACGACACCAGAAAAGCTAATCAGGGGTCATCCAGTTCTTCTGTATTTGCTTCTCGTCAACAAATTGCGAAATCATGCTGCGAGACGTACAATATTTAAACATTTATCTAAGAATTCTAAGAATAAGGTTGGGAGTTATGGAACCCTACATGTATTTCAGTGGCACGAATCTCAAAGGTCAGGATTGTTTGCCAGTTTGAGCCACATGTGGCATAAAACGGCATTCAATTGGGTCTCGAAGGACGCGTGTAGCAGGCTGCAGTACAGACTTTGTTGCTGCACGACTCCGAGAATCGATCACAAGTTACTTCATTCAAAGAATGCATCCAACGCTATATGCTAGGGTGGCTGCGCCACGTGTCACGCATTCCCATTTACCGTCTGCTGAGAACAGTGTAGTTTGCGGAGAGGCGGAAACCTGGATGTGGACAAAATATGACAAGGATATTACAGAAAGTTTGTGTGCTGTAGATGCTGTTCGTCTTCCCAGATGGGATCCACGTGACCCTCGCTGTGTTTGGCTGGAGGCGCTGAACGATATGGCAGTTAACCGATGTTGGTTGTATAAATGCTGTCAGTTTCTATCCAGATTGTCTAAATGAAGTATGGAAAAACAGTAAGCTAGGCCAATTTTCCCCTCCCAGTCCCATTCCTTTCCCATTATATGCCCTTATTGAAATGACTTGACGGTCCAGCAATGCGGCACTAGTGTCCTTACTTCGCCTTGCTGTCAGTGATGATGATGGCTGATCGAATGAGTGACGCCCGAATCTGTCCAGCTTAACAAAAATATCACCCAATATGAGACGGCATTAGGCAGTTTTTAGAGCCCCATCGCGGTAAATCAGATACTGACATGCAACTTGTGCTTCCTTACACCATTCACGTAGAAAATGTCCAATAAGCTCTATGAGCAGCACACCATTCATAGGATTACTGAAAACTTTTCGTCACCTTTCAACTGATTTTCCCCTTGTTGGTGTTCATCAGGTAAACACAGTCTCTGAATTGCCGTCAACGTGGACTCAAACTGGACCGACTGGACAAGCACTCTAATTTTCACACTAATTCGTTTTTTACAGAAGACTCACCTGAACTGGTCCGCTTCAACTGAACGTGCTGCACCAGGCCTCGAGTCTTCCCAAGTGGAGAAGAACTGTTTGCAATCCAAATGTCAACCTCGCGGTGCAGACCACGAACCAGCTCACACTCGTTTGCCTGAAGCACACTATCTGCCTTCCAGTTTTGCGAGCATTGATGGCAACCATATTTCCCATAGTTCCCATATGGAAACTACATATGCTTTGAAGACTGTTTACCTCCCTGCCTTCATATTTCATGAAAATATGTGACTAACGGACATAGTAGAATGCAGACTCCACATATAAAATTAATGGCGCACCCGACTGGGTTATGCTTAACCCAATCTAACCACTTTCGCTTCTGAATAGGCAATATAATCAGTGACAATCAGCTAAGCGTGAGCGCTTATGCACTTCTTGAACGGTATAGAACCGCACTTTTGGGTGATCAACAATGGCTGCAACATTTGATACATGCATTCAGAGACTCGACGACAACCAGACGTCTGATTATGTGCTTTCGCACACCTGACAAATGTTGATACTTGGAATTGTTCCAAACGAGGACTTACTCATTCTCAAGATTGCTGGAAACATTTGGGTTTATCAAACTGAAGGGAGTAGATACAAATTCCACGACGATCTTTCACTGGCTTCAGTTTGATTTCTGAAATAACTAAACTTTATAATATCATCACCCCCAAGGAAATGCTCGTGCTCACTACAGCAATCATATATGTGGCTTTCTTTTGGAAGTGAGGTGTCCCGAATAACTACGCTTTTGTTATTTATGAATAGTAGTGGTTTATTCATATAACAGCTTAACACGAGACATTCCACTATATCAGAAGCAAGGTTCTTCACACCCAGAAGGAGTCTAGATCGCATGGCATAACAGAAGGTGATAACTGGATTAAGTTACAACAAACAAGTAAGAATCATTCTCCGAATTCAAAGTAGCTCCTTTCTATTCAAACTGGATGCCGTTATGGATATGTACTTGGACTTACGAAGTTGGAATCTCGTGATTCTATCTAGGAGCGACTCAAAACTAGGGCAATGGTAGATTTATTTCACCAACAGGAAGTATCACATGGCACCACCTATGGTATTTCTCGATAAATCAGCTCATTGGTGGTTTGTCCCGCTCTTTTGTAGTGTTGTTGAACACTTACGTAAGATCTTGCTATGAAGGGTTTATCCCATTCGGCTTTCTAATACATAGTTTTTATAGTCTACTATTGATGTGAGAACTATTATCCTGGAATATTTTGAAACGTGGTCTTATACTCTGGACTGCAAAGTACGCAGGAATGTTCAGATACTTGTTGCTGGTTTGTAGATGCACATGCATTTCCAAGTATGGAAACAGACCACTAAATATAGCAGTCAGAGAATGCATTCTGACTCCACCCGCACGCCAAATATTTTGAAAACTCTATGAAAAATTATAAACAGTGGCACGTCAGCAGACACGCGCACATTATTTTCCACTGCAGTGCTGGAACTGCCAGTACATATTTGGTGAGTTAAAATATCCTATTATTGCACCATAAGCCTTACTATCAGGAGCTGTTTACTTAAAGTCCAAAAGTACGAACACCAATAAACTTCTGCGAACAAACTTAAGAAACCTGACCTCTGTTGTGTGAATAATTCTAGACTATTCTCTCACGCCATTCGATACTTTAAAGGTGGCCTTGCAATGTAAGTTATTTTGAAATTCACAGCAGTTTCAGGGGCACAATCAACACGGCCCATTGTGAGAAAAGTCTCTCCTTTTCATGGGATCGGCCAACTCACACTTCTGCACCCGTCAGATAAGGACTGCTTTCAAATTATGACAGCGCTTACTGCAGTTGATCAGTTACACCACAAACTCAGTAGAAAGCGTGAGCGTCCGAAATTTCTTGAGGAAAATAATCACCGCTACGCACGTGTTTAGCTTCCGGGCCACTGAGTAACTGCGGTGAATGCTTTGAATTTGCGCGTAGAATTGACTGTTTCGGGCGAATTTGGTGTGATACATTGGAACACCATCACCGTCGTGTAATTAACGATGAGGTTACAGGGATGAGCCCCCCGGTAAAACCAACTTAATTCGCAAATGAGTCCTTATCCGCACATTCGTACTACATAGTATTTGAGTACAAAAGGATGTCGGGAAAAATCGGGAATAGGTCTAATTATTGAGACCCTAAAAGGGATGGAGCAGATAGTCCTGAATTTTCAATGGTGTTGTGTGCAGTAGCGTATCCAGGAAAACACACTACACATCTCCTGTAATTATCATAACGTCGGGTGTCTGTCTGCTCTGTGGATGACATAGTATGCGTGGAAAGCTAAGTTTCGACGCACGGAATACGGTAGTAAACGCATTCAACGCTCAACTGTTTCGCACAGTTGCTGAGCATCCATCTGTTATGCGAGACAGCTTAGATGTTTGACAAGGTGCATAATGTGGAGCAAGTAAAGTAAACATAGCTTCAGACCTCGACACCAAAATCAGACAGCACTCACTAAAGCTCCTGCCTACTGGATTAACTAATTATAAGCTACTCCTCTGGCAACTTACCTGTTTAGAGGCTGAATGGCTGAGTCGGACCGTCTAGAAAACTATGGCTCTCAATGGTTTGTGGTCACTCTACTTACGGCAGAGAAACACCACAGCCGAACAACGGGTTTGCGCATTCAAAGATGCATATGATGCTGAAAATGCAAATAAAACGTTGCTCAGAAGATGTGCTGAAACGCTGCGTACTTTTGGCTCAGCCCGGAACCAGCATCCAAACATGAACGCAGGTAGATCCACAAGCGGTAGTCTTTTAGCGAACGCCTTTTGTCTAACAAATTTAAACTTTAGTGCTCGCAGCAACCAGTGAATGAAAATGGCCATTATTCGACGAAATAAGGGCCAGAGAAAAAATGTCGAAACAAAAAACAGATTTGATCCGACTGCGGTGAAAAGAACTGCACTGACAGCCTCAACTTTAATTACTTAACAGATACAGATTTGCGTTCCACGTCACCAGCCATACTCAAGTTTGTCATAAATATTGCAAATCAAAGCTCACAAGGAACACTGACAGGTGAGGCAATATTCCTGGGTCCGTTAGGTCTAATCCGTTTAGCTTTACATAGCAGTTTAAAGGATCGCACTAGAAGCATTTGGAAATGCTTCTTTTCAGTTTGCCTAAATCTTTAGTTGTTGTGAATTGTCAGCATAGAAAAGCAGAGTCATCCACTCCCCGTGAGTGATGAGATTAAGTATAAAATTTAAAAGGTATTCAACACTGAAGTGCGGTGTGGCAACTTGGCTGTTAATGTGCTCAAAACGGCCCAAAACTTACTTCCAACGTGGGGATAACGATATAAAAACTGGAGCTTGATATGATTTATTTCAATTCTGGACGACAAAATAAAAGTGCATAGTTAAGCTGCAAATGATATCTACAGCTGATAGCTAAGTTGGCTGTCGAAGAGTATAAGAAATTCTTCTAATTATTAGATCATTTTAGATGGTCTGTGTATACAGGTAGTAAAAAGAAGGCGCTTTAAACAACACACAATTTCGTACAATTCTTGAAGCCTTCATCACGATTCTCGCCACACACTTCGATCAATTCCAAGTACAGTTGCCTACGATAATGGAAGCTTATATGTTCCACCTCACACTTTAATATTATTTTATTGGTTTCACACTATGTGTGACTTGATTTACACGCTACGGATATCGCGTAAGCATATATACAAAGAGGTAAAAATATTAAGAATACGTTCCTTACACAAGATTCTCTATTCAAAAATGACTGTAATTTTCTCGACGAATGTAAGATTGCCGACTGCCCCATATATATCTCGTTGCGGAAACAGATCGAAGTGGAAGCTGTCCACAACTAATTAGAAGGAAATGCAGGAGACCATTAGAATTTTAGCCGCGTTGGATATCAAATTCCAGAAACACTCTAGGACAACCAAATTTTGAACCCAGTGATGAAACGTCCAAATGGGTCTTGCCCAGTGTTAACGAACAAAAATCGTGCACATATATATTTTCGGATTCGTCGGCCAATTCGTAAGCATTATCACTGAACTGAGCTGGCAGATTCGCAAGTTAACTGCGAGACGCTTCAACGAAAAGGGCTGGAGGTTCACTAATTAAATGCATACATGAACCACTCGGTTAAGCTTCCCAAAGCCAGCCTACGCACGAGTATCCCTTCCAGCCACATCAGCCTAGGGGTGGGAGTAGTGGTGATGGCTTGATTTGCCCTACGAATCAACGTATGATTGGGGAAGATATGTGCGCCAAGATTTCTAATATTTAAAGTGGACTCATCGCATTTTGCACGGCAGGGAAACCATCAATGACAGTAATATCAGTGTTGACTAGGAAGCTTCAATTTTGTACAGCTATGCTATATACGTATAGATATAAAGCCTTAGATTGAAACGGAAAGGGAAGAGTAGATGAGGGCACGCGATTCTAGCCTGTCAAAATTAGTCTGAGGTACCCACACCTGCTAGCATTCAGCCAGACAATCTGAAGAGAAACTGATAGGACGAAAGCCACTGACATTACTCAGCCACCATTGCTTGCAATATCTCCAGCCAGTTACACAAGGACCTCATCATGGAAGGCAAACCGCGCCAACATTAATAAATAAACTCTTCGTAATGTTTTACACTCTTGTCTAGTTATACACTGTTCCCCTTGCAGGTTGCAGCATTCTGCAGGAGGCACTAATAACAGTACATGAATCAGTAGGCGGTGTTTTGGCTCGCATAGCACAAGGACTAGCCATCACAATTTATGTTGCTGAATGTTTCGTTACAAATCCGTTGACGCCATCCGACTCCAGCAACGTTTCCGAGGTATCAGGAACGTGGACGGGCCTCATAACATTTCACAACCTAGTATGCGTCATATGTTACTCATGTCTCTCGCAAGCATACAAGACCTTACTGTGATCTGGTACAGGTGACCCTTGAGATCCAGTGCTATGCCTTTTAAAGTCACGAGTGACGCAAATCGCTAGACGTCATTTGAGCCCTCGAGGTTAGCGTGATAACATCAGCAGACATGGTTCCTCTAGAGATAATACAACCACTGAGTCGTGGCAAATTCTTGGCAGCATCCACTGCAATTGTAAGCGCCATGTTCAGAAAAAGCGTGTTCTGAAGGCTTTTGACATTGCATTCTTAGGCGCAATTTACATGCCGAAAGTTATTATGATGACAGCCCTTTTATCAACAGAGCTTTTGATTGGGATCCATCTTCGAAGATGTTGGCAGTGTCGTTTGTATACTACTGACTTAAGAGTTTCTCACGAGAAAAGACGTGAACATCAGCGTCCACCTCATTACTTTTTCGATGAAGTTTCTGAGCAAGAACGATGAGCGTGTATAGTCCTGAGACGCATTTTTGTTTCAAGGCTCATACAGATTTATTCTTACACATACACACACTCCGATGGACGTGAATATAAGGACGGAATTATGTCCACAAAATTTTAGGGCATCCTCTATCGAGAAAGTGAAGTCAAATGCACTGATCGACCAATAGAATCGAATACAACTTTGAAGTCGAAAAACATGAGGATGGTGGAACAGCTTTACATGCAGAATTGCTCTAACACCGGACAGAGCCCTGTCGGCACAGCCAGTATGTTTTACTGGCGTGCTACTATGAATGATGATGGTAATGTGCCCGCACCCAATCACAGTTCTACTTGATGCTCACAGATCAAATGTTCGTGTTCCGCCGTAAGGTGACAATGAAACAGCGACACCAGAATTCTCGTTCCAACGGGAGAAAAACTGATGCCCCTGTAGTTTTTAGATTCACTGCGAGCATCCTTTTTTAAATTGAACGCTATTATCGACCTACTCTAGTTGTTTAGGACAGTTTGCTTCTCCAAGATAGCAGCGAATAGGCTGGACAGGCACTAGCTGAGGAGTTCACTATCATCCATGAACAGGACGAATACAAGGTCGTCGGGAATGGGACAGCGATGACGCTTGGGGCAAATACCCCTAGGGCTGAAGGATGTTCCACGTTCACGTGACAACCCCAGTTTATGCAGACTTCTGAACAAACATAATGATGTTCTCTACATTCTGATTTACTCGTCTCTAACCTGTACGGGCTTTTGTCGTGAGGACAAGTATACAACTTAGCTGAATTTAGAGATTTAAGATGATCTCTCAATAAAAGGTGTGAGGCAGGTTGGCACAGTCTACCGTAAATACCGTAAAACATTTTCACACTGTTGGCCGCTAAATTGTCTTGTCTTACTTGCTACCAGTTCAACTGACATGTTTCATCTGACAGACTACAAAAAATAGTGTTCAACAATGTCCGTGAGTTTCTAATAGTATAGCTGACCACTTGTCTACTTCGCACTGGATTTTCGAGTGTCTTGTGAGTTCGACTTCAAAGTTTTAGGTGAACATTAGATGCAGTTTTCATTTCATAAATCTTAGGCTAGAGTAGCCTTGGATGATACAACGCAAGCCTGCATGTTCGGATTATTCTCCCAGAAGGGAGCATTTCGGTGGAGTTGTCTCGTCACCAACCCAGGTTTAGTGGTGCCTTAAGTAGTGCTGTGTGCTAAGGAAACAAATAAGTTGACTGTTTGAAATTGCGTAGCCTGGGCAATGCGCACAGCCCGGTTGGTTCGAAACTGTCACACATATTACGTACGTATTAATGGTGATGTTTCATTGTGCGATGAAATCATTTAAATGATCCGGAATTCATCAAGCTTCAACATGTGACATTGTTTTAATTGCTCTGCTAGAATAGTCACTGGTGATTAATTTCCGGGCTTTGTGGCTATTATTGGTAATGATCGAGTTGAGAGATGGTCGGTATCATATTAGCTTAACGCGACTTTTCCGTGTTGCTCAGCCTCAAATACGGGGGAACATCAAACTAGAAGAAAAAACGAAGCGACCCACTCCATATTCGAAAAAAATGTTAGGAAAACCAGAGTACCACTCAGGACAAGGTATGCAGCACGTTTCTCATTACTGACCCTCTCCCCACGTACAAGAGAAATGTTGATATCATCCTAAGCTGTTTAATTACCGGAAATCTACTCCACCCCTAGCTACACTAAAGTCACATGGTCAAGCTTACTGAGGATGTGCTAGCGCTTATCCACAAAAACGTGCAGGCCGTGAGCGAACAAGCTTTAGAGGAAGATGTTTTCTTGGACGAACCACTCTATTTAAAAGTTCAGAGTAAGGTTAATTAAGAGAAATGGAAGCAGGTAACTACTATATTTAGAAAAATTGATGACAATCGCCCCCTAGAGCAACAAGCCTACGCATTCTCAAGTCCCATCTTTCACATAAATGGGTTCCGCATGTACTGATGCAATCACAATGGGGCACTCGCAGCATAGACAAACAACCACAGATATTCACACCAGCATCACACCACACGTCTTAAAATGGTACCCATATTTTTTCCGTTCTAGCTAACTCGTTACAAACTTACTGGCTTTTGATCATATACGTGGCCTTTCTGACGAAAATACATAAGGAAACTTAGTTACTCGTTTCTTATATTGGAAGTGACTTCATTGTATCCAAAATGCCCGGTTAAAAGCTTTCAGCGGGAAACTCCTGAATAAAATGTATCCCAAATTTGGTAACACTTTTAAGTTCCTGGTGAGCCTACCTTAGGAATTCCTCGCTAGACTGGATAGGAGCTGAGTAACTTCCACTATAGAACAGTGAATCGTGAAGTCTCGAATTATTTTAGCTAATATCCCCAATTATCTTTTCAGTCTCTTGAACTTATTGGAGAAGGCATGCGTGTTGTTGACCGTCCAGTGTAATGCTTTATGCAGGCAAATGTGTTAATTCAAATATGTCTATTTTGTCGGTATAATGGCTTGTTTCCAACCACGATCAGTCATCGGCTTAACCGAAATCAACACCCTTATTCACGTTTGTGTGTATATATATTTGTGCTCACGTGCGAGAATCGGCACACGAAGTTTACCTTTATCCATATGATCCCTGTGGTGGAATCCAGACTGCATACTGTCCATCGCATACTGCAACACGATAAGGCTATTTGCTTCCAGGTCTTTGTTTATGTGGAGAGCAACAACCAATATTGATAGGAATAGTCCCCCAATCCGCAGAATAATCCATGAATAAAGACCAGGATAAATATCTGTCATCTTATCAGATGGACGTCAACTCAGATGAAAGCGTTAGTTCATCATCATCATCATCATCATCATCATCATCATCATCATCATCATCATCATCATCATCATCATCATCATCATCATCATCATCATCATCATCAAAATCATCGTGATCGTCATCATCATGGACAGCATTATATCAGAGTTCAACAGTGGTGCTTCGCTGTCGTATAATCATGGGTTTTCGAAAGCCTTATTGTGGAGAAAAGAATATAAGTGGATTCTAGCTTACTGCAATCATTCCGAGACGCCTACACCTACAGACACATTCAGGTATTCATAGCAGCCATTATTTGCAGCATCTCCAACCAGGCGAAATGGGGATCACGCAGTCCCCATCCTGGAAGGCGAGCAGGAGTGACAGCACCCAAACGTTTCGTAATCTCTTTCATACCCCTCTGTCATGTCAAGATTTGACAACGTCCCTGCTCCCGCCACTGTGAATTGGGTATGGAAAACAGCACTCTCTTCGGCGAACAATTGTTCGGCATACGTAATACATGGCCCAACCAACTGTCGGGGTTCTGGTGCTGCGCACATTCCTCAATAGAAGTTCCCGTTGCACAACTGAAAACTCGCCTTTCAGTTGCCACCTGGCGTATTCCCGGACAACAACCCACGCAAGCCATAGTTCTGCGACATCGATTGTCAAATACCTGAAGATGTCTCAGTTACGCTTCCCGGACGGGCCACGTCTCAGCCATACAACAAAACAGGCTGCACCGCAGCCTGATACACACGTTTCTTGAGATTCATAGATACACTGCTTCAACGCCATAGGCATCTCAAATTAGCAAACATGGCCCGAGCCTTGCAGATTCGTGCGTTGACCTCCTCATCACACGATTTTTTGTTCAAAAATACTTACCATTTACCAATGAATGTAAGAACGCTTATTACGCCATATATACCTGGTTGGTCGAACAGTCCGAAGTAGAAACAGGCCACAACTAATTAGAAGGAAATTCATGAGACAATTAGAATTTTGGCCGCGTTGGATATCAGATTCCAGAAACACACAACCAAATTTTGAACCCAATGATGAAACGTCCAAATGGGTCTTGCTCGGCTTTAACGAGAAGAAGATTGTGCACACACATTACCGGATTAGTCGGAAACTTCGTGCACATTCTCACTGGTTTGAACTTGCTGACCCGTAAGTTAACTGAGCAGCATTTCAGTGAAGTGGGTGGGAGGTTCACTAATTACATGTCAGTCAGATTCTCTATACCTGTGTCTAACTAAGCAACAATGTTGACTTCTAAAATTAGCTTGAGTATATTTTAGGAAAGTGGTGGTTGTGTTTTGAAGACTTGAGACACGGAGGAGACCCGACACATTTTAGGGTGATCAGCAGGCCATAGATGACATAATTAGGTTCCTGACTGAGAGAAATGAATACATGCTCCACCGACTGTTAACAAGAGCAGCTAAGGTTTTTGGGACGCACACTTCTGCAGAACGGATATCCTGAGCGGTTTGCAGTCAATAATGTGCAATCTGCAGTGCCTAAACATAAACATTGTTCAATTGGGAGGAAGACCGTCTATATGAGGCTCTTATTCAAAGGCGACTCAATTGCCAAACGAATTACCAGAAGGATTGGAGATTTTGTTGATACAACATGCATGGTTGCTAACCTGTTCTTCAGTTCTAATTTCAGCCGCACTATCAGGTTCCGTTTGAACGACAAATTGTCACCTTCTACCACAAGCTTCTGTGCGTGCTCACTTGTCTGTTCGTGTCGATCATCATACGTTGGTCTTACGACAGGATTTTTGTCGGGAGAATGCGAGAACACAGTCCTATGTCTCTGAGTGATAGTTGAAAGAAACCAGGCTCAAGTGCAATAGCATCACATTTGGCCGAAACGAGTCATGTCATCGACAAAAAGCGAGCCTTCATTATCATATACCAGGTACCTCTGAACCGCTCACGACTGGTACGATCCAGAATATTGTCGATCGCAGAGGCGTTTAGAATCGGATTAATGAACCCACAAGTTTGCATCTGAACTTCGTGCATCATGCTTGTTGTGGTCCAAGTTCTGTTTAGGTGTTGGTGTTGAAATGGTATCATGGGAAATTGGAGTACACTGGCTTATTCGGTCATGATGACCTTCTGTAAACAATAGACCTCAACGTAGCCTGTTACATACGTTTCTTGTGACTTGGGGGTACTATACTTTGACGCCATAGGTGCCTCCAACTACCAAACACAGGCAAAGCCTTGCAGATTCGTGCATTGACGTCATCTGTCACACTACAGTCAGAACTAATACAACTTTCAGTGTACGTGAAACCCTCCAAAGCTTCCAGTGCTTCTCCAAGGTTTGTAAGTAGCGTGCTCAGTTACTGCACATTCATAGGCATGATTTCGGGAGTGCAAATTGCGCCCCAAATGATGGAATGACTTTGGTCAGTTCTTTGGAACGCACCAGAGCCTTCTCGCTTCCAAGACCAAATCGATATCGTCAGCATATTCCCGATCTACGAGGTCTTCGTCAAAGGCTGTTTTAATACCGGGGTTTTGGAAACCGTTCAGCCTTCGTCCCATTATCTCATCGAACATGATATTTAATACGAACAGAGAATATGGGCATCTCTGACAAACACGACTTTTTGAACGGGACCTTTCAAAAAACTGTCTGTGTACTCTCGCATTCTTTGATGGGAAAGTCTGTTAAATAGAACGGGCCGGTCACCCTAGTCGAAAACGCCTTGGAAATCCAGGAATACTAAAGTTGGGGGTAGCTTTTAAGAATGACGTCATCCTAGCACTCTCCTTACCATGCTAGAATCCCGCCAGCTGTTCTCGATGCAGTGTTTCACGAAGCAACATAAGGCGATGAAACACAAGTGACGCAAGTAGTCGCGTCACAAACGGGGTTAAGCTGGTCCCCTTGTGGTTACCACATTCACTTCAAGCCCCTTTTTCGAAGATATTCAAAAGAAGAGAAGACAAGTGCTGACTAAGGAGTTCATCCCCAATATATGCGTTGAAGTGCATCCGGATCAGAAGCCCGGTATCTGATGAGAGATCGTATGCGGTCATAAACCTCCGAGGCCGTAAGGGGTTCCACGTTCAGAGTTCTATGTAACTGTGTGCTCCAGATGACTGACAGCTGGTTCCAAGTATTCGACCCAACGATCAAGATATTCTTTACTCAAGATGGTCACTTCATTCTGATCCTTGATGGTTTGGCTCATTGCAGATTTCAGGGGGTTGGTCGCGCGGAGCAAGTAAAATAATCCAACATCCAGATCTGCCATTTTCTCTGTCTCAAGGCGATTTTTCCGCACCATACGCGCCCCTGGAAAACGAAAGGAGAAGCGACTCCGGACGAGTACGCGGTCAGAATCCACAAATATGTTCCAAAACGAGCGGCAGTCAGTTATTGATCCGCTTCATCGGTAACTGATGTCAAGGTGATCGGTTTGAGATTGTGGCCAGTATGCCGTTGGAGGGCACCATGTGGCTAGATGACTTGGGCTATTTCGGAACTTAGTATTGCATAAAAAATCCTGCGGTCTGCATACAGCTGAAGCAATAGTTCATTGTCCATACGGGCCAAGTTTAATCCACGTCCACCTCCTAATTAAGTCTAATATGCGCTAGTCCTGCCCCTTTGTGCATTCAGATTCTCGGCAACCACAATTATATATGAGATTTTAGCTTGTCTCAACAAGGTTTTCAGTGCGTCATAAAACTTGTCTTTGGTGGTGTCAGAGATACTGTCAGTTGGGGCGTTATCAGACACGATAAACAGACACCGATGAACTTCCCGCTTGTGAGACTCTTTCACAGACGTTGCCAGACGAACCGCACAGAGGCGACTATTAACGGACATACATTCAAGCAAGGATCCTCACGCCCGGTGACTTAGGACGATACCGACCCTTGCAAATCCAGCCGCTGGATCACCAGTGGTGCGCAGCCGGAAGCAATGCAGAGTGATGGAACAGTCAGGTCAACAATTGTGCTTGTATCTTGAATTCTTGTTTCTAGTTCCAACTTAGGCGAGTGTGGGAGCAAGAGCAGCTTATTGTCCTGCTTGCTCCATAACGCGAACATTGAAAGCGACCAGCTAGACTTGAAACCGACGCTTGAAGATTAATTTCGGGC
The DNA here is from genome assembly GCF_000715545.1 of Opisthorchis viverrini. Taxonomy (NCBI): domain Eukaryota; kingdom Metazoa; phylum Platyhelminthes; class Trematoda; order Opisthorchiida; family Opisthorchiidae; genus Opisthorchis; species Opisthorchis viverrini. The sequence goes on along the minus strand of NW_008751718.1, from coordinate 603,440 downwards.
AACTTGAGAATGTCAGCATCGGATGGCGCGCAGATGTCGCTGCCAAATTCGACACAAGACGAATGGAGTCACCGGGCCTAACTAATGCGCCTACAAGAGGAGAGATATTCATGGGACCATGAAAATGCGTTTTTCAGACTTCTAACCAAGCTGGTATAAGAAACTTTGTGAGTGTCGCGCGGACACCCCCTAGAAATGTGCACTGGCTCGAGGAGGTTCAAAAACCGCCACACCACAGTAACGTCAAGCTTCCTGGAGACGAGTGGCTACAGTGAATGAAAATCACTCCCGCTGGGAAACAAACCTGATCGCAAAAACAAAAAATAAATGCTGAAACCGGTGCTGAAACTGTTATTTATAACGTAATCCCTCTAAGATGAACTTGAGAGGTGAAATCTAAGGGTCACCACTGTCTCGCTAATAAGATTTAGGTTCAATACTATAGTATTTAACCAAGTGTCACTGGTGAAGATGTAACACAGCTGCTTCTGAAGCTGTCAAACTGTCCCAAATTATCACCGTTTTTTTACCTACGAATGAGGCTTGCGAGACTACATCAGACATATTGACCTTTTGTATTGCAAAAGTCCAGCCTATGCGATGTTCCGTTTCATATGCACATCGCATGAACAGATATCTGGAACCTGTGTCAGAAGTTTATATGGTGCTGCACGTCAGATAGTCTGCAAAACTCTCGGAGAACTGCTTTATTAGGATAAAATATGACTGGAAACTTAGTTGATAGTAAAAAAAATCCAGGTCTCGGCGCAAAAGGTGGCAGTTCTGATGAAACTGCGCAACTATTAATTTATCGAAACTACCAAGCTCAAGGGTTTGCGCTGATTTGGGTATTCAAATCAACATAAATGTGATTATCATCGAAATGATCATCAGATAGAGAGAGCAGCGTCAGTGATGAAAATGATGCGTTACAAGCGTACACCCACAAAAGTTACTTAATTATATTCAATGCCTTAAATTGAAAAGAAATTAAAATAGTGGATGAGGAAGAAATCTGGTGCTAACCCACCCTCTGTGGGGTGTCATCTGAGGAGTACTTATGAAAGATATAAAATTTGGCGAGATTATCGATCTCTGTCACAGTGGCCACTGTCACTTCAGGGCGGTCACCCTGACAGAAGATTCGTTTATTCGGTACTTGGCACCCGGGGTTTTCATTTTTACATACAGAGTTGAATCTGATGGCATTATCTGCTCTTCCGAATTCGGTTTAATCATAATTTCCAAGTGACACGGTTTTCAAGATTTCTGCTTTCGTGCTTGTGTTTAATACAATTTTTTCAAGTGCATGATATGGGGTACCATAATGCTTGGCACTCGTGAATAGCCTAAGCATAGTGTGCTGTACTTGATTGATTTTGTTGAGTTGAGTTTTGGAAAAAGCTACATTGGTTTCTGTTGCTAGTGAGAATGGCTGTTCGTTCAGTTTGCTTCCTGGCAGCAGGAAGTAGCAGCTTATTACCGTTCCCCGGCATGTGCTTACATCATCAGATCAAGTTCCTCTTAATTCCTCGTGAATGAGACAGTAGGTAACACAAACTCCCTAGGGACAGAAACAACCAGTGAGTCAATAAATTTGTAGCCCTCCTACATTCGACTGACCCCTTAACATGCAACAAAGTATCAGGTGGATGTTGCATGCACAACTTGCCCAGCATTTTAGAGTGAACAATACACCACTTTTGCCTGAATCGGGAACCTATTGGTTACGAGTTGTCCATAGCAGACAAGCAGAAGCCATGTCTTTTAAGTCTAACTTCCTAAAGCTATATAGTCTGCCTCCACCATGTTTCACTTGGCCGAAGCCTAAGCTATCTACCAATTTTACAGTGCGGGTGGTATGTTTCCAAATCCCTACAGTCGGAGAGTAGATCAGTAAGTAAAAATTGCTGACATTTTAAAACGATTCCATCCTTTCAGAAATTACAACTACACTGTTGGAGAGCATCGACGATAGACGCATGTGTTTTGTATTGATTTGTCCGTACCAAACCACCAGAAATCAGGAAACTTTGTGGTGCCTAGAAGTTAGGAGAGAGATTCATGTGAATACAGACTTATCAGCCATTGATAAGATAGAAGCTGCGCCAACTCAACTGAGTTTAGAACGGTCTGAGTAGGCAGTCGTATATTTCTCCGACTGAATGCTGCAGCCTGTTGTTATCAGGATCTGCCTTATAGACAAACCGATAGTGCAACAGTGGTCGGGCATCAGACCTAATTCAAGCACCTGCTTAGTTTGCATGATCGAAAGTTCAATTACTCTGTCTTGTCTCAACGACTGACTACTCAGCGCTGTGGTACAAACATACTAGTCATGACGAGCGACAAGACATTTGTTCAGCGTCTCGATGTAGGGGTACTCGTTACACGTAGGCTCGATGTATCCCTTAGACGTCCGTGCTAAAAAAACTCAGGCCACCCTGGACTTAGTGAGAATCTCATAACTGTCTGCTTCAGCCTAATTTGAGATCATCAGCTGTGCGCATCCCACGAAACTGCAGGGCATTTCGAACCACCCACATCCCGACTTGTGTTTGAACACTTAGCCCTACTGCTACAAGCGACTAAAAGCGAGACAGCCTCGAAGGAGACCTCTAATAAAGAGATCGATCAAGTTACATATTGTAAGAACTACTTCCATTTGCTTACAGCAGGTCGATCAATCTACATGTTTGGTTATGGTGCATTATGCACTCACTCATCGTCAACAAAATCAGCGACGTTAAAAATTCCCTGCTCTATCACAAATTGTATGATGAATACACAATAGTTCACTGACGGCAGTGTTTCGAAGTTCAAGTTCACATATTTCATTTTAACAGGTTTCACAATGAACTCCTATCAGAATGCAAGAAAAGTCATGGTGGAGTATGATTGCTGATGCGTTAAAACTATGGGCGACGAAGGACAAGAAAACTACACATGTAACCGACCCATTGGTGTGAGTAAAAAGAGCGACGGAACCGCAGGACAAAACTAAAAATGAGACATCACTGCATCCTACAACTTCACGTTATGTCTCTGACGGGAAACGCTGTAGTGGACGAAACGAACTCAATTTCAAATCAACAATAAATTGTAGCAGACAGTTGGATGAATTCTACGAATCCAAACTGATAGGAATAAAAGAAAATCCTGTTGTCGACTGATGGCGTCTATTTTCCTTCAACTGATTACAGAAGAACGGAAGTTGTGCTTTTCATAAAGGAAACTATTCACAAGGTTGCTGAAAACTCTTCGACAGCCCACGACCGGTTTCGCCCTTCTTGGGGCTCATCAGGTAGACGCAGTCCCTGAGTTTCCGTCAACCTTATATTTTACTTGAAGATGTGCTTTGTTTCAGTAGGTTCACGCTGAATTTCATCCTTTCGTTGAAAAAAATATTCATGCAAAGCTAACCTGATCAAAAAGAACTTGCTGTGGTTACGACAAAAACCCGTCGACGCGAAAGTTTGCAAGCACCAACAGCTGTCACGCGTAGGAACGTAAACTAGACTGCTGGGTAATTTTAGCGAGAACTAAAAGCAAACATTTCATTCAGTAAAAATCCACCAGTAACTTTCAACATACTACATACTACATCCAAGCCAAGCACTTTTCAAAATACCGTCACTTCCCAAATTTATCAGTCTGCTACGCATTTGACACCGATGCCTTCCAAAATCATGTGACTGTCTCGACAACCTATATACACACACAAACAACACCATATACGCCTAGACAGAATTTGAAATACGTTGGACGAATATACTGATTTGTACACCAGTTTGGTCTTCACGGGCGGCTCATCTAAAAACCAGCAGAATCTCCCCTTTATGGTGTTCTTCTGATGCTGTCCCTACCTGATGAGCCCCGAGAAGTGCGAAGGCGGTATCGAACTGTCAGAGAGTTCTCAGCAACCCTATAAGTAGCGTGTTAAGTTGCCACAAGTTTAATACCTTCACAATCATTTTCAGTGATCGCGCAGTACCAGTCTCCTCAAATTCCTTACAATGAGTGTTGTAGATGTGGCAACATTTATCTGATGGCAACAACCAGAATAAATTAGATCCCAAGTCATCCTACATTGCTCTCGGTCTAAAGGTGAACCACAAAGTAAACACTATTTGGTTTCCTGTGGAAACATCAGGCAGTCACTATTACTAGTATTCATTTATCTGTAGTGACTGTTTTCTCCCGGAGTGTCCGGCAATAGCCGAATCTTTCAGTCTCCGGAACCGACCGAAAACAGTGGCTCTATATACAGAGACATTACACAGCACTGAGTAATTGCAACCCAGAGCTTTCAAATGATGTATTATGTATCCCACTGTTTCACTCACACATTGTCCAAAATTTTCGAGGGCTAGTGGACGTCTGTACACATAGAGAAAATTGAGTACTGACAGGGATTTGTTAGACGTAGCCATTGTGTGGTGGTGCTTGCAACAAACATGTCATCGAGTTCTGTTACGAGAAAATAAGTTAACACTTCAAAGGTGATCATGAAATAACCTCTCCCGATAAGTGAACGGTGCAGGTCTTCGAACTCCTGATTTGTTCCTAGGGTCTTTTTCACATACTTTGTTGTGGTCTTTGGTTTGTTCGCTGAGCTGGGCGATTCGGCTGCAAATATTTCATCACCAATCGAGGTGACACCATCAGTGGTTGTACTAACCACTAACCCATCGCTACGCTCCACCACGATCCCTAACAACCCACTGATGTTGTCACCTCGATTGGTGATTAAACGTTAGCAATCACATTGTCCAGCTCAGCGACCAAATTAACGATCTTCTATGCTACCCGATCTACCAGTATTCTCTTCTATACAATACTTTATTTTTAACAAAGTAGCAGTGTAACTGGAGACGTGCATTAGACTCTTTTGTCGGGAAAGTGGGGAGTAATGGCTTTTTTAAGAAAAACATGGAAGTATAACCAAAAGTCGTTGCTATAGAGGTGTATCGCCTAACGAATGCCGTCGAACTGCGGGGAATTTAATTGCGGGAAATTAAATCGTGCTATGAACAAGCAGAAAAAACGGAGTAGGCAAGCGAAAGGCGACCGATCATCTAAGTTGTTGGTACACCGGAAGCCAACTACAAGCGTAGCAGACGACGTCCTCTATACTAAAATATCACCAACACACATTGATTATTCCTTGATCAAGGTTAATCAGGACCCACAAAATTTACCAGTACCAACACACCAGGCCGAACCAAACAAAGTTCGAAATCACGTAGGTCGATTTAAAGCAGAATGAATTATGAATACCACAGCCCACGCAAAAATAGGGTTGAAAACAACATTTTTGCCTCCCAAACTAATGCATTGTTGACCTGAAATGATTGACGTTTATCCAGAGAAACACCTTTCATTAGAAACGGAATGGGCAGGTTGGTGAAAACACGTCTTTGTGGTGGACCAAACTCACACAGGGGGGATCCACAGATAAGATAATGATTCACAAAACTCTGGTGTTCTGTTCTTCTGATGACCATTTCTAGATAGACGCCGACAGAAAACTATTCAGGAGTTTCATTGCAAAGTATATCTAAGGCTTTGTTTGTTTACGAGACGATGCAAGAACAAATTTACGCGTTTCATCTGAATAGTAAATGCAATAGTCTTTAGAAGATGCAGTTTCTGGCTGAATATACCATGAAAACTTGGGTTTTTAAATAACATATCCGTCTCAACCACTTCAGGACATTTTGACCAGTTTCCTCTCTCAGGACAGTACAGTTTGGCAAAAGGATCAGTCCAACCATTACCTGGAAGCATGTATGCTTGTAAAATTTAATCAGCCTGGTGACGTCACTCGTGATTGCACAGTAAAACGGCACTAAAACCGACGTGAATTCTGTCATACTGGTTTAGGTATCCGAGGTTCTTCAACATACAATGTGAATGCTTTACTTCTTCGGTTCTCAGTTCTGTTTTTGCTGCAGTAAGTTTATAATTTTACGAATAGAGTTTACATTCAATTGTGTTTGTGATTTACCGATTGGTTGCTATGGTATTTCAGCATTTGAACTCTACGCGTTTTCCTAAAACATGTGTGAAGAACCAATATGTCCAAGAATGGTGGTTTGTTGTTCTTCTCCAGTTTATACCTAAAGTTGATATACACGAATGTCTTGCTGAGCTTGACTTGCGTGCGTTGTGTTGAAATCTATTTGAGGACATTAAATCTACTTGATATCAGACCCATGATAATATGAGGTGTTTCATTTTCCCCATTACAACTTCCGTGCATGGTCCTCAAATGGATGCTCCCATTGACGTTGATTCCTATTTGTAAGGAAGCATGGTGCAGTTTTCTCAGCTCCGGGCATGAAGATATGAACCATCTCGACATGGAAATCATGAAGATTCTGGCGCGCACAAGTATCAAACGGGAAATAGACTTACTGGAATCATGATACTTCACAACGGACTCATTCAACGGATTGTTTAATATGTCTAATATGCCTAATATGTGCACATTCACGAGAAATACGTCGGGAACTCAGTCAGGTAATGCGAACACAGCTAGGCATCAGACAAACGGAGCAGACGAGAAAATTAGCCACGGTAATAATTTCTGAGAGGTCCGGTTAGGGGAGCTCCTGCACATCCACCAATCAAAACACGGGAGAGAAATCCCATCGGTACGCTTACTCACCGGGGCAACCAAATCAGGATCTAAGGTCACCCATCTAGGAGCACGCATATAGTTCAACAAAACCAACAACAGACGGCCCCGTCTTGCTTCAAAACAACGCATTGATTATGCCACTTTGACTAGTGACGGAACATCTGTGACAAAATTGTCAAACCTAGCTAACAACTGGACCATCGACTAAACAACTTGAGCTATTAATATCCTCTATATCGGTCATTCTGTGCTCTTACCACGGATCCTCACAGGTCTTATCTAGAGAAATATCATTCGTGAAAGTGAGACTGTCGAGGCACTTTAGGATTAACAAAAAGTAGGCGAATCGCAATCTAACAGTATCCCTTATGATGAGTTCACCAGCGGGCTGTTATGTAGGAAACCAGAGGAAAGATCAAAACTTGAGCATCAAAACCGAGCATCAAATACGATGAATGATATTTTGCTCTTGGCGGTAAAGCCCACAAACGTTCACGAGTAAATAATAGTCCTGCAAGGAGAATGCTACCGTATTTAGGCCTCAGGATACACGTGATTTGAAAATAAACGAATGCAATATGAGTTACATGTGACTGATGACTACGTACAACATGGGCTTAATATCACCTGGATAGGTTTAATGGTTCCATACCGTACCATAAGCTAATTGGTCTTCCCAGATGTTAGTAACTATTCAGGAACTGTGCTACTCACGCTAAACCAGCATGAATTGGTAGTTGGATTTATCTTAACCAGTCATCGATATTGTGAAAATTCATTTTCTTCCGAGTAAGTTGAACCTTACAAAGGCTTTTCCTTGTGATTCGAATCATCACGTTGGCATACCGCGATCATGCCCATATAGGGATAGCCGCTGCGTGATTAACAACAGCAGTCCCTATACACCAACCAACTTTTTAAAGTTTTCAGGCCTGGTATGATCGAAATTATTCGACACCGTCTGCGTCCTTCATAATTTCCGCATCCTTTTAAAGCACTGATTGGTTGTGTATATTCTTACTTCGTCATAATCTAATGACCATTTTTTACTAATGCATCTATAACGATTTTGACTAGATATGGTGTAATCAGAGATATGATTTTGAATAGACCGTTTACTGTGAATCTACCCAGTTGCAATAAAGCCTCTTTCTGGAGTAGCTGGCTTCGTGGCGTGCACATTGTTCTATACCCGATTAAGAAAAACTTCCCTTCTAAATTGTTTCTCACTAAGGGAGAACACTGCATTAGCATTTTTGGTATGGTGAGCAACTTTTAATTCATTCGTTCAGTTTTAGTCCACAATCAAAAAGGAGTGATCCGCTGTCCTACAAAGCAAGGCTTGAAAGATTAGTTTGTCAGGAACTGTTACCACAGGATCCTCTGAGTATCTTTTATGGTAGACTCTGATCATACCCGGTCCATGCACTGATAATAGTTACACAAAGGTGAAGAGTACGTAACCCTAACGCGGCATTTCTAGGAACTGATTATTGCACTTTACTGTAAGTATCCCCTGCGTGAGTATTAGTCAGTTCCCATGAAATTAGGAATTGCCGCGGGCCACAAAACGCGGTCCAAAACGAAGTCCATAGACGCAGAGACCCATTTCTGATTCCAATTGCGAACAATATACACGGCGAAAAGACGACAAACCCAGTATATTCTACCAATGTTGAAGTCCGTTTTCAGCTCAGAGAGACAACTGGATTCAGTGCACAGCGGCGACGGTAATTATAAAAGTTAGCTATCCAAGTTTCTATAATTAGAATCTAAACAAAAACGTCTGATGATTTTACAGCTAAGGTAAGTGTGCCGTTTTGTGAGAGTTACACAACAGCCGCAAACAAGAGAGTCAAAATGTTTTGTATAATATAAATAAAGGTTGCAGCTGATCGTACGCAAATTATGTATATGATAAAGAAACCTCTGAGTCACTCAGTTCATCAGTGAACCACTGGCAGACTGCTAGATTCTAGACAAAAAGGATTGGATCCACCTATGTGAGTGAACGAAATAGGCTGATAATAAGCTTCTCCAACGAAGCTCCCGTGACATTTATTTGACAAGCAGACGCTTGGCACAGTAGCGTAGTTTTTAAACTCAACAGTACACATTATTACTGCTTTATTTTAAAAATATAATAATGTGCAAATTAGACCACTGGAACCTCAACCGCTTGCTTTGCTCCGGATGAAACCCCAAGTTCATCACAGCTAGAAATCAGGTTGTGTGACAGAAGCATCTGAAACGGAACTGCTGTTTCATTCACATGTTATTCCAACCGACGCTAGAATACTAGGTCCATATAAACAAATATAGTCCTGTCGGCTACTTTTTGCCGTATGACAGAGACCCCTCCAGTCATATTACGAACTCTTTTCTGGAACTAGCTATGACAATAGACTGCTTCCTTATCTTCCTGAACTACGTAAAATTTTAAGTTTCTTGGAAAAATTGCTCTGAAAAAAAGTAATGCGTGTTCCATTGGAAATCGTTGGCGTTAGAATCAATTTTTGCATCAAAATTACTACAAAAGACCTGCACCAAAAGGCGATCGATCATGACAAGTTGTTGTTGGTGCTTTGGGATCAAAAATATCTGGCGAAGCGGAAGTGTACCAAAAGAAAAGTTGGCTGTTACTTTATGAATGCTTTATGAATGCAACAGTCTCACGACACATGATGGCATATGTGCTTAACAGCGTACGTGCGGAACTCTCAAAGCCTTCTTGCCAACAGTGGTGCTCTGTAGGTGTGCCCATACTCAACGTCATTGCTAAACTTTCCCACCGATACCAAAAAGACACAAGTGCAATGGGGTCTCCAAAGCCCTAATACCAACACTCTGCTTCGCGAAACTCCTCTCAATAGTGAAAACACAGATTGCATTACCCTTCTTCTTGATAAAAAACAACCGGCATTGTTCTCTATGGGGGCTAACTACAATCATCAAAGCCTTCGGTTCGTGCTTTTCACTGTTTTCACCCAAGAATTATAGCTTTACAGCCCGGAAAATAGTCCCACCACGAACCGCATTTGCAGAGTTTTGCCAATTTCCGAAGCTGATGCAGTTCCTGCGGTACTGTGACGTGGTTGATGGGAAGAACTCCAAGACCAATTTTTCACCAGTCTCGAATCAAGGGTATCAGGGGACATGAGTATGATTACCATCTACGCCATTTCTATCATGGGAAATGCGCAAACGGTCCATGCGCGGCGATCTGAAAAATGTTTTAAGTCTGTGAGAGGCATTACCGGAGAAGCCATGTCCATGCTAGGTAGTAATCCCAACCGATTGGTTAAGAAACGAATTTTCCAGATGGCACAAAAAGTGTTGAACGGAAGCAGCTCAGCATTTTAGTGGAAGAGCCTTCTTGTTTCCGGTTAGGGGTGTCACCGATCATCAGTCATACCGGTAGGAGAGAGTGAAACTGGAAACGAATGAAACAGGTGGTTTATATGTCTCTCCTCCGAGGTTGGCTTGAAACGCAATCATCGACGGTTGGGGACTGACCCTCGTAGCATGCTTAATGCTCGTTTTTATCCCGAGTGCCTAATCGAGTGTTTGGGTAAGTAGGTGCCTCTTAACAAATGTGATAAGCAAGCACCAAAGCGTTTTCACTACCATTTTTTTATTCTGACAACGGGTTTCCTAAACTAGCACGGCTGTGACCCAAAGGGACGTGACACAATAGATAATGTTTGCTGGATTTGGCTCTCCTTTTTCTATATCAAAAATTTGGAATTTGTGCCAACGAGTCAGTATTTGTCATTGGTCCCTAGTTTTTTGAGGGTGCATTCTTCAGGAGTGCGAGCTGGGAGTGACCTAAACGAGCACTCTCAAACTCACATGTAAATAATTTTTATCATAGAGTCGAGCTAGTAGCAGCGAAAGGTTATCCATCCGCTCTACTTGTAGTAAGGTGTGATAACTCATTTCTGATACAAAAAATCTGGATTTCTTCTTTCCCTTTCGTGATGTCCATTGCTGCTGGAACTAGGTTACTGGTATTCTCATGCGCTCCAGCAAGAATGCATAGCAAAATCATGGACTGGTAAATGAGAAAACATGGTTCGCCTTTGCCCCCTATTTGTACACTAATTTGACTTTGACGGAGGGCTAAAACGAATCCAGCTGAATCTCTCTCTTATGACAGTCGAAGGATTTTTAGGAACTGTATGAATATTGTTTCACGTCTGGACGTTTCGCCCTATTATACCAGTGGAAAGCTACGGTACATGGCCGTTTGCACTTGCCACCATACCATAACCCCCCACTCAAAATGCGATTATCTATGCATGGTTACTTTATCCAGAAAATGTAATGTTTTGTGAAATTTCGACCAGTGTCTTCATAGATAAGTATTGGAAAGAGAGGAGTGAAGCTAAACATAAAATTCATAAAGAAAACTGCTCACAAGGTTGTTGAAAGCTCTTCGACAGCCCACGACCGGTTTCGCCCTTCTTGGGGCTCATCAAGGAGGCGCAGTCCCCGAGTTTCCGTCAACCGTATGATCTACTTGAAACCAAATTGCACTGTTTTGCCATTGGTGCACAATTTGGTTTCACGTTGAACGTCTACCTGAGCCCCAAGTAGGGCTAAAATGGAACCGGTCCTGGTTTGTCGAAGTGTTCCAGCAATCTTATGAATAGTCTGTTTTCCAAGAAAGCCTGTGTTTATTACCAGCTGTTTCGAATCTCCTGAACAGCAATCGATATAAAGCTTAGGCATGGGCATTTCGGAGTGATGAAATAAGCGGTGTTGGGCGGCTGTTTAGCCTTCAGAGAACCCGGCAAACTCAAAAATGAATTTTGGCGTCCGTTCATGGTCGACCATTGTGAGTTGAAGTCTATCGCCACAAAATCAACTACTTCGTCTAGATTAAGCAATAGGGTACGAAATTTCTGGTATCAAACACAAGTTGACTATGGTCGTTAGTTTGTTCACTGAGTTATCTGAGTGACCAGCATTCTTCTCAATAGCATACGAGTCGAATGTTTTCCAAGAAGCCACGCATGATCTGAAGCTCCCTTAAGTACGAAACCATTCAGTTCTCATCGTAACTATAGGCTAGACAGAGGAAAACTCATTTCCTTACTGTTCAACTGCTTAACATCATCATCATCATCATTGTCAGCTGTAATAAGCGCGCACTCGTCTCGTCGTGGTTGTAGCTGCCACGGTTTCCTTCACCAATGGTTTGGGGAGGTGGGTAGACAGCTGCGCATTGGAAGCGGGGGCTGATAAATTGGTGCGGAAATACGCACAGTCAGTGGACTGTCA
>NW_008751718.1:581533-589972 GCF_000715545.1 Opisthorchis viverrini | reverse complement strand
ACCCTGACCCTAGCCTCTGACTCAAAAGTCTGACCCACGAGGCAGTGGGAGAATGTAGGGTTTTGTTCGGGGACGCTTACCCTAGCCTCTGGCTCAAAAGTCTGACCCACGGGGCAGTGGGAGAATGTAGGGTTTTCTTTGGGAACCCTACCCGGAGCCGACGACTCAATAGTCTGTCCTGCTCGGCTGCAGGGGGTTGGCCTAACCCAAGGGCGCGGGGAATAAGGCATTACTGTCTCATTCCTGATGCGCTTGCGGACAGCAGGTGCCTTTTGAGTAGCACCGGAATCTTTGGTTTTAAAAGTATTTCGACCGTATTGGGTAATGCACCGGCGGTCACGGTCAACCGTTGGGCGATCGGAGTGTGCGGTTTTTGGGGCCGACCTTTTCTAACCCGTCCTTCCTCGGGGGAAGGCGGCATCGCTGCTTCCATAAATATGGACATGCTGGTCGCCTGGGGGAAACACCTTACTGCCTTCACACTCCTGTCGCAGAGGACAGTACGACTTTACCCCCAGACCGCCTCGTAGCACGATTACTCGTAGTACGGGGTCTCGCTGCTCTTGGTCTGGCTGCTCCCCTTTGGCCTTCCTGGCATGGTTGCACCTTGTGGAACGAAGTTCCAGCGGGATCATTGCAGCACTCAAGGTGGCAGCTTTAGGTTCTTAGCACTGGAAAAGCATTCCCACGATGATAGCTAGCCAGACGCTAGCAGTATCCAAAGCTTCTCTTTGAGACAACCGCAGTTGGTGCGTCCTTACTATCTCGCAGTTGGTTCGATAACGTTGAGTCTCTATATATCATGCAGTACTTATTCTGTGGATATAATCCACGTGAAAAACCCCAGCGGTTTGGTCACTGGATGATAAATCCGTCCTCAAGCCAGAGGAAAGTTCGGTGTAGATGAGGCCAACCTAAACCACATCAATTTACTATTCAGTTGACCATGCATCGTGTCTTGTCCAGAGAAGTTACACTGTATTCTTGGCGTTTATCTTTAGAGAGCATATTAAAGCAAGGGGCTATTCTGAAGCAATGGTCTGCTAGCTGTAGATCCCGACAATATTCTGAGATTTCATCGTACCACTTTATCCCTTACTGTTGGTGAGGCGACAATTCCAGCTGTATTCCGTCTGAAGCTGAAACAAAGGATTATCTTGATACCCGGGGTCATGTGAAGATAGCGATATTCGTCACATGGTTCAGTTTAGGCAGTCGACAGCATAGCGCGTCAAACTTACTGTTCTAAATTGGCGGTAGAATCTTGAAAATGCAATACACCATGTATGAACTCTTAGCATGTATTCACTGTAGGGTATGCATGGAACAATTTTGTACACTAAGATCCAGATGCTGTCGTACCTGTGAAGAAGAACCGATTACAAATTTACTCGCCTGGCTTCATCATTATTCTGACAGACACTATGTGAAATGAAAATTCGTCCCTCTTAGCGCCTGCGATTTAGTGATGTCGTGAAGCGGAAATTCTAACTGAAGCAGCTCTCCCGAACCGTGGCTTTTTTCTGTTGATCGTGTTACTGATTCACCAACTCATGAAACGAATGGTGGTTTCCTCACCTATTTCGGAGTGTCACCAACGAAGTAGTGAGCAAGTGGTGGACGCAAGAATGAGGGAACAATGGGTTGCGACCTACCATCCACAGAGATCTATTCGACTATTACCCAAACTTGACGGGGGAGGTCACTAATCGACCTCAGTAACAAGCTTATTGTCACTTACTATTCATTCACCGACAAAGGGGGATCAGAATACATGAGGTAGGTTCGCAGTAGGTCCAATTCATTTCATCCGTCCACTTCACATCTTGTCCCGTTTTCTCGCTTCCCAAAACAAGATGACCCTACAATTATCAATGCCTTTAAGTCCAAGAAGTTCACATGCTCCAGTCGAATGTTTTGTGAGTTGCTTGTGAAGACCTCGTCAATGTCTGATGACCTGAAACGTGTCTAATACAAAACGGGAGATTCTGAGTCTTCACAGGCAATACTGCCTCTTGTACAGGTGCCAGCAACATAAATGTAATCCTCAAAACAGAAGCACGGAGGCAGGGCGTTCTCTCATTGACGAAGCAGTCCCTCTCAAACTCTGTATAATGGCAAGCCACTCATGCCATCCCAAAGGCTTCCAGACCGACGACTGGGCCATTATGGGCCTCGAGACTGAGTAAAATACATAGAGTTTGTAAATATGAAAAAGTCCGCACTTAAGGCCATTTCAAATTTGACGTGGATCACACAGTCAACTTGCTGAAACGGAAAATTGGCAAAAAACAGCATCTCACAAGGCCAAGAACTCAACTCCAAAGGAGACTGCACTGCTGAGTGGCCCACTGTTTAACCCATATCTGCATTTCTAAAAGAAATGACAGGCCGTCCCAATTTGAAAACAGACTACGACGACCGACTGCAGAATGAATGGTCTCAAGTTTCAGAGCAATCTTTTATATCAAGGTAATATGACGAGGTAGGCATATTTAGAGTTTTGTGTCCGTCACGGATCATCAGATGAACCGAAAAAAACGGTATCTCCTTGCAGGCGTATGCTGACAGAGGTTTTGTGTCTGAGGAGCTAAAAGAGGATAGAAATACCTGACTGCTACCACAGGCGTGTTGCACAGGATATTCTTGTAAATATTGAAGACCGATTTTACCAGAATATATGAAAAGCGATCAGTACATTAGGTAGGGACAACGGTCATATTGGTGGGAGTATCTAACGCGATCATCCAAAACGAGTATAACAGGTTGCATAAAATGAAATACGGAAAGTGATCCGTCTTTTCTCCGGATCACAAGCTATTCGGATCGAAAATTCGAGAGAATTCTCAAATTCTTTTTGACGGTCGCTCCTAGGTTCAACTAAAATGTTCCAGTCCACGGGAACAGAAATCGTTGGACCGTTGAGCTTGCCTGAATCCCTGATCTGATCTGGCAGCTGATGAAAGCCTGTCCTGGGTTACTTCAGTCCATGTCACCAGGTGGGTTAATATTTCGGCCGGTCGTGTGTTGTTGCTTTGTAGATTGATAGGTAGCACTTTCTTATCAAAATTAATCAGCGATTATCTGTATATTCGTTCTGGCTATATCATGTATAAATCCTTCTGCAGAATACGGAGAGAATAGATTTTCCGATTTCTCTAGACGAGTTTACGGATTAGGTCGTGTTTCGCATACATCGATACGAACTATGACATCAGGATTACTGTCCAGTCTACGTATCTTGCTGATATACACTACTGTAAAGTATATCGAATGGGCATCATTGGAGTACCACGTATGGAAATGAGTTACACATCATCATCTCTTTCTGTCATGGAATGAAACGTATTGAAATAGATTACTCTACATCCGTCCCCGTTTTCGGGATCACAGATAAACTGCCAATGCAGACCAACCCAGTGGTTTGACACTTACTCTTAGTCCTGTGGACTAGACTATCTTAGTCGAACGCAAAGGAAACCTTTAAAAGCAATCCGCTTATATTTGGCATTCTCATTCCGGATAGAACTGATAACACCACTTCTGTGAACTTACGACGGAAATTGGTATTGCTCTACCTTTGCACACATCGGTCACTACGCTGATACAGCATTCAGTCACATAATGTCCCAGCCCACAAATCACAAGGATAAAGTCATTGGAAAAGGAGTGTGCACACGCATCGCAGTTGCCATGGCTGCAGCCCACACAAAGTAATGCAAATATCCAATATGAAAGTTAGTAGGTTTTCTCCATTCTGTCTATTGGCCTAATCATACGTACCCATCTAAGTGTAATATGTTTACCGGTTTCACAAATGCATTGACAAATCTGTGAGCTTAGTGAGAAGGATTCGTTTGAGCACAATTTTGTGTTCTAAAAGCCGATGGGATTCACTTTGGAGTGGAACTTGTCCAACAGAGTCAGAATCTGC
Source organism: Opisthorchis viverrini (assembly GCF_000715545.1). NCBI lineage: Eukaryota > Metazoa > Platyhelminthes > Trematoda > Opisthorchiida > Opisthorchiidae > Opisthorchis > Opisthorchis viverrini. The sequence continues at coordinate 586,038 of NW_008751718.1, read as the reverse complement.
ACCGTAGATTGTATCAAAAAGGGGAAGTTAACAGCGCAGAATAACGGACCACAGTTCTCATAAGCCGCAGCTACGAAGATAAATACATGGGTAGAGAGACAATCTAACCTCATCCAAGTCAATGAGTTGATGAGTAGTTTCCAGTCAGTAAACTCATGCATTACAAAAATCCTTGTTCAGAACGAACAGCCAAGTTCCATTCTACTACGGCGTGCAGGCGTTACTAAAGTCAGTAGTCTTCCTTACTTTTCCGCACACTCACTCAACCCTGAACATTCAGACCTTCAGCATCCATCACCCAAGAGCAAAGTTTCAGTGTTTAAAAGCAAATACGCTATGAAAATTTTTGGGAACAATCAGTTTTATAGGCACGGAACTCAAGAATCGTGTTGTATTCTGAGAAACTGCAGCTCTATTATCCAAACCAATTACTGTCCCAGATCTACATTTGACAAGCGCGGGGCTCAAGAATTAAGTCAGTGATCGACCAGGGCCCCTCAAGATCGCTAACCTCGATGCGGCCAGAATTACAGTTCACATGCGTCGACTGCACGATGGTGGATAATAATTCACCTGTTTAAACAGATACCCGATAAGCGACCCATGCGAAATATTTCTCGACCATCTCCTAGCCAGTTTCTGTGATTGCTATGCCAGAAGAACCTGGGAGTGGTGGTGCGCAGCAAGAGTTTTTCAAGGCAGTAAATAGCCACATAACTAGTATCTCGAATATGGAGCAATTCCCTATGTATTTGAGAGTCAGACGAGTTAAACAGACGTCCCAAGACTATCCGTGTTCAGAACGCACGAAACTGACTGACTAGGATGTATATGAGACAGAATTAAGTGGTCAGTAAGTCCTATCTTATGGAATCGCCAATGGGAGGGATGACAACAACTCCGACCCCAACAGCTCTTCTGGCCATGGCGCGACGAATAAAGAATTAAGCTCACGGAAGCCGGGTTCAGAATGTAAGACTTCAACGGCTTGAAAATCGATTTATTTGGTGAAACAACAGGAAGAACACGTTCGACTCCTATATCAGGAAACTTACAGCTACTTTTTCTTGTGAACATCAGGTAGGAGGAAGTGGCCGTACAAGGTCGTAGAGCTCCAATCCGTACAGTCTGATCGATCGTTGCTCACTTTATGCGTTTAGAAGATTTCTCGTCGCAAGGTCACTTCAAATTGATAACGACACACTGAACATGATATTGGTTGCTTGAGTCCAAAAGGCTTTCCCGGAGTCGTACAGCCGCATATCTTGCTGAGGAGCCTTCCAGCACTAAGCAAATTTTTTAAAGGTTCTCTAAAGGCATCTAAAGTCTACGTCGGTATTCACGCATACTTGGTATAACCAAAAGTCGAACTTACTATTTCAAGGTTGCTGGTTGGTCAATTGACTGCTTGTACGTCCGGACACTCACTAGATGAAGCTTGGTATCAGTTAACGACCATATATGTTGGTCACGCGTAGCCCCATAAAATTCAAATGACGTACGACTACACGGGATAGCTGTGTTCTGTTTGCTAAGGCCATTGACTCATCGACGGTACCTGGAACCCTTCTACCCTTATATCTTTCTATTTGTCCGGATTCTTGCCGTTAGATTGATTGGCACCACCATCAACTTGTTCCGTCGTTGGTCAGAGGACAATCTGTACTGATGTACATATCACCTAGTTTAGACGTAGAGTAAATGTGTGAGTCTGATGCTACTGGATCATTTCTTAGTGAAAACCAGGAAGTGGAAAACACCTCTCAGCAGCGTGATTAGTTTACCTCCTATTGAAATTACTGGTCCTGTAGCTGATGTTGAAATAGTATAATGTTTATCCGGGCTCACAATAGAGTATTCGTAACATGTCTGCCGAGAGACACGATGAGTTAAGAAGACGTGGTCGCAGTTCTACTCTAGGCCCAGTGACCGCGCATCAGTCCAACAGAAAAATGTACTACTTTAACTGTCAGTAGGGAGAAAAACAAGCGCACTAAAATTTTATTTGCTGCAACATGCGGTTGGGACAGTACATACACTGGAGGAGTCTGAAATTCGGTCGAACCAAACAGTTATTCACAAGGGAAAGGTAGTAATATCATGCATGTTGAATATCGAACTGAAAGCCCCTTCTCCATTCCCGTGATTTGTTTTGAGGGTCGAACCCGGGATTCTGCACGTACGCCTGAGGTCAATCCGAGCTATTATCTGCGAAGCCTTCGACAGAAAGTCACCTTACCAGACAAGTACTACATAACAACCAGCAAGACCAATACTGTTTTTCGAAAACAGCTTGGTATGGATCAAACGAAGTTCGTCTGGTAGTCTGAAAATACTTCCGTTTACAGATTTATATCGCAAGCATGTTATGTTAGGAAGACGTTTCTATAGGGAGTATGCAACCATCTGTAGGTTAATTTGTGGTGTCGAAAGATTGACTAAGCCAACTGACTGAACATAGTCACCAAGTCCTACGTGAGTGTAAATTGGTAAACAACTGCTGAGTTTGTCGCGTCTGCTAAAAGTTTCGTGAATCGCGGCCAACTACTCAGGCATTATTATGCACAACATTAACACTTTCCTCAACCACATGAAGTATTCGGAACCTAGCCGATAAGAAACCAAAATACCCATTGCTAAAAGTATAAAAAACGTTTATCGAAAGAAACTGATTAAGAAGCGTACAAGAGGACAGTAAGTGTTAAGCATATGTATGAATGTGTATGTATATATGAAGTGAATCGCAAATAGTGCGACCACGAGGAAACTGGCCACAACGGATGAAGACAGTGGAGTCTAAGGACTGGTGAGTCAAACCGAGGTCCGGAAAGAGAACGAACAAGATTCCACGAAACACCGCATCGTATTATCACAGTGTCTCAACCTAACAAGAATAGGTGTTTCAATAGTACAAATCTCAAATGGCCGGGATTTCATCGACTGAATTGGGATACAGTATAGAGAAGCACTTGTCGATCGCGTCCTTCAAGTTGCTTGTGGTCGGAAGATGATATTCATCACAGACTGACTGCAAGTAACGACGTCCACGATTGTAGTCATTTATCGCTGATTGGGAAACCAGCAAGAAGTTAGACCCTGTTCTGTTGGTTAATGCGTGTGAATCCGTATCCAGGCAAGGACTTGGAGTCCTGATTGACAGGGAATCGAGGACTGACAGTGAGGCCGGGTCTGGACTCGACGATTGACTAGGATTCGAACTCACACCAGAATCGGACGAAGACGCCCACGGTAGGGTATTATCTAATTTCGCCAAGGGGGAGCTATTGGTAGATGAGCTAACTCTACTGCCGGCGCTTCCCGTATGCTCAGAAGATTCTGAGCCACCGGAAACACAATGCACCTCCGTTAAAGGTGATGGTGGCAGACTGGGTTGAACATTACGATGAGAAAGGTGCAACATCAAGCCATCCAGCTTCCGTTTATCAGATGACAAATTACGCTTCGTCCGATATCGCGCACTTGGTTGGGAATTCCAGGATTCGATTGGAGGGTCTACAAAATCCCTCAAACGAATTCGATCCCCAAGTGATTCCACACACAAAACCGCCTTTCGGCCCGATCCAATAGCGAAGCTGGCCTAAAAGGAAACAGGAGCTTGAGTGAAAAAGATAGCAGTCAAAGTGTGAGCCTGACAGGTTCTCAATGCTAACGTGAAGAAACAAACGGGGAGTTTTCCGAGACTGAGAAACCCGAAACCTGAGGGCGAATAACTCTGACGTAGAGTAATTAGATTTATCACAACCTGTAGAGACATGAAACAACAGTTATATAAACCGACACTCCAAAACTTAAACGTAACGGATGATGATAGGGAAATAAAAAGTTAACGGCGACACTGTGTGGTCTCATTCAACGTGCCAATTCATTTGATGAATAACACGAACAGCAATACAGTCTGTTGAGTGGGTCGCTCCATTAACAAATCATGAATAAATAGCAGTTTCCGTGAAATTGATATGAAAGCTGACCTGCTGATAACACTTGCACGTGACACGGATGACCATTCAGTGATCATATCGCTTGATTGTAGGAATCGCTGGGAAAGGTTGCCCGGCAACCGAAATGCCAGTTATAACACCTTATTCCACTGCAATGTGTCTTGACTCTCGAAATTCCCGTGTCGCGTTGATTTGTTCCGAAAACTGCATACAACTAGTGTACACCTATGACAGTACAATCCAATGTCAACACTCACCGAGCCGTCTTTCCACTCGTTCGGGATGCAGAGTAAAAACGGCGACCTCCTGCGACCATAACTTCGACAAACGCACGATAAAACAACTACTCCAAGGATAGCCTCCTTCAATGTTAACAAAAAGGCACGATCCGAGTCACAGCTTGTGACAAAACGAGGTGATGTCTCTAAACAGCAGCACAGTCCTCTAAACATTGCAACGTCGACGGATGCAGGTTCACGCTACGAACTTCAAAATAACACTGAAATGGTATATATATATATATATATATATATATATATATATATA
>NW_008751718.1:545092-581365 GCF_000715545.1 Opisthorchis viverrini | reverse complement strand
TATATATATATAAGTAATTTTGCTGCACAATGCGGCACGCGCCATACATTTGGAGGATCAAATTATTCCTGCAAGACTGGGTGGGACCAAACCCAAAAGTTACGCCTAGAGATGAACCCATCGATGTGATAGATAAATTCTTTTATCTGGGTAGCTGGATACGTTCCAGCAGACTGACGAAAGACGGAATCACTCGCCGAATTAGAAAGGCCACAGAAGCGTTTGCTAACCTACAACATTTGTGGCGCCGACGTGACATCAGCCTGGCTGTCAACGATAGAGCGTATAAAGTAAACGGAAACGAGGTGACGGAACATCGGCGAACCCCGTTGGCAACGAGGAACAGCTGATACAGATTGCCCTACGTGAAGAAACGATCCATCATTCTTCAGGCCATTTACAGATTTGAGTAGCACCCAAATCTGGACAAGATAATTCTGTAGCATCTTCCTTCGTACGAGATCAAAGTCACCAAAGCGACGGTGGCAGGCCAGTGGTAAGTATTACGATATTACATAAGCCGTCGCAAATTTGGCCAATACAACCCCGCTCACGAGAAAAACCGAAGAGTTGTTCATCGCGCAAGGGCTCGTGTATCATGGTCGCCAGTACGTTTTATACTACTAAAACGTTCTGTTTTACAATGGTTTGAACAGTTTGTTTGCAGCACTTTTTAAGACTGATTTGGAAAAATTCGTCCTAGGCCTAGCAGATGTACATGAGTAGCTTAGATTCCTGGCTTCTCGTCGATATGAAATTTGGCAAAAATATGGCGCGACATTGTGGATCGACTGTCTGATTGGTGACCACTGTAGCCGACTCGAATCTGATGCTTAGGTCAAGCCGAAATGCTACCAAGCATTGCGACATAAATCAAAAAAATGCATGGACATGTTTCCGAATACAGCGGTATGGCCAAGCTGAATAGACAATCATTGACGAGGACTTTCAGGCGACAGCTAACCGCGCTGAGGTCCGTTTGTACCTAGCACTGGCCTATAGTAGACGGTCATCAAGTTGCAAGGTGCAGTACAAAGGCGTTAAAAACTAATTGTGCTCGGTACATATAGTCAAAACACGTTCAACGTTGTCATGCTCGTGTTTTCAGGAACAAGTTTCCAACTCAAGTTCCTGATTTCTGAACTCCACTTACAAGAGAAGCAAGCGGTAATCCAGAAGCGAAAGCCATGATTCATGTTGTTTTGTGAGTGCCTTGAAACGGGCCACTCAACGAGTTGGGCAACCAATGACATGTCGATGCAGTTTAAATGTCGGGTAATTGCTCTCGTCCTGTAACTTGACAACAGGCATTTCTAACACTGGAAGGCAGTTCGTACTTGTCTTTCTGACAGCTGATTCAGAAGTGTAAAAACGGTCAGACCTATTTACCAGGGCATCTGCCCTTGACCGTATTGAAAGCAGACAAATCAGACCGAGGTAGACCGAAAGCAGACGTTTGTGCGGTGGTGTACCAAAACAAACAGGGTTCGCGAACGCCCCGTTGTTGTTGTTTTAGTAAAATCCGAGCACCACGGCTTCAGCTGTACATGAATACCTGCTACACTAGTTTCTACTTAGAAGTCGATGAACCTATAGTTACTTGGGTCAACTCTATCTCCTTGATACGTCGGCTGATGCCGTCTGAGATTATATAACCCACAGTACTTCACCCCCGTATTACCTGGGACTAAACACTAACTGTGTAACGAAAGGACCGTACAACCGAACGATTTGCTCATTTCATAAGCGAGTGACATATGTCGTACTGTACACTTAGGCAAATCCATGTAAGGCGGTAACTATCACGCTGCTCCAACTACCAATGTTGATGCTTCTTGGTAAAGGTGGCTTAGTAATAGAAGATTCTAAAGAGGCAATCAGGAAAAACTACCTGAATCAATCAGTGTCGCGAGATTATGTTGAGAGATTAGAAGAGATTGTCGTGTTGGAACAAGGCTTCATTGATCTTTAGTGTCTTCGCTGAGTGAAGGAAAGGTGTGGTGGTTCGATCACTAATTCGACCACAGCCGGAAAGTGCTACAAATACATTGTTAAGATTGTCAGGCTGTACTTTCTCCCAGTAAATCGGTGAACAGTACTAGAGTGCAAACTATTCTGGTGTTCCCTAGCTGGTTACCAGTGTAGTCTCACGGTTACCTTATGAGAAAGTATGCAACATCAGTTAACTGTTGTGGTAATTTGACTGCGTTGTTTTTGACCCGCCTACCTAATGTGGCCCTAGTGCTCAATATTGAAGAGAAAAGCACGGTGAATGGTTCGCTGAAAAACAGACGCCATACTGCGTGGTGCTCCGATACATTCAAATGTGCTACACAGTTTCCGACCGTATGCAGTTATGCAGGCCAAGAGCCCTCAATGATTCCTCCGAAACTTCGTTCTACTTCACATTTTAAATTTGCTGCATAGGACGGTTTGGAGTCAACATATCGGAACATCAGGTTTGTACAGTTGGCTCACCTTCACACTGCCTGCAACCCACCATGGATATCCCATGGTTGATCAGAAGCGCCCACTAGTTACTCAAATTGCAGGAAACCAGATTACAACTGCAAGTAAAAAAACAGAGTCCCTAATTGTTGGACAATGTTGAGGACGCAATCTTATCGATGTAATAGTTGCGGTGAAGGCTGATCACAACCAAGCAGAGAGCGGAAAAAGATCAAAGAATTCTAGCATAACGGAAGAGTGTTACAACCAGATGCACCATCATTCTTCAGATATTTTTTTGCACTTACACTAGAGTTACTGATCGAAACTAATAAATCCAAACCAGCCTCAAATGGCACGAAATATAGTCAGTATAAAAAAACGTACCATACAACATTGCCAATTACAACAGTCTATCAACAATAAACCGTGTCCTGTCGGTACATTGGTTTGAGATGCTAGAGCTTCGACAACCGGAGAGTAAGTGTGGGACATACAGCCAAGCAGTAAAGGAGACGGTATGCCTAGTTAGTTAAGGAAATGGGTAGCTACATATTGTAGGAGATAGCTTTGATGTATGAACACCACTAACTGCCAGTGTCATTAACCATTGGTGAGTTGAGTCCCGGCGTCCTCATTCAGGAAAGCGGCGGTTGACGACCGTACTAACACCACTACTGCCAGTGTCATTAACCATTGGTGAGTTGAGTCCCGGCGTCCTCATTCAGGAAAGCGGCGGTTGACGACCGTACTGAGTTTACTGGTTAATGTTTTCGCAGTTTACTCAACAAAACCGATCAATGCTTCGGCGACACCGACGGTCAAACACTGACAACCTTCTTCGTCCTCTACACGTAGGCGCTACGTCTCTGATTCATAAAGCAGTATGGATCGCATTGCAGCAGTGTAAATAAACTCTGCCATTGGCAGGCAAACAGATGTCAAGTCGGCGATATAGGTGTCGGACATTCGTAAAATCTCACCTAGCCTTCACTATTCTAGAAGTAATCTCATCTCCAACCAGTCCATCGGAACGTATTCAACTCTCCAGGTAAACAAATTCGTCTACCACTTCCACTGACTCGTATGCAAGCATGAGGTTTGGGTTTGATCTCACCCAGTCTTGTAGCAGCATTCTACACTTTGCAGGTGTGAAGCGCATGCCAAAGCGTGGGGCAGAATTATTTAGGTTATTTGAAATTATTTGCATTTTTGAAGGATCTGAACCAAGAAGATCAATATCGCCCGCATCCTCAATGTCTGTGAGTGAACGACCCGGGAGCATTTCGACCTTTAGGGTTTCACAAACAGGTTGAGTAATTTCAAGTAGTACATCTACAACGAAAATGGAGAGGGAGGCGAGAGAAGGCGACCTTGTCCTACACCGTTGGACGTGGCGAACTCAGCCGAAAGCTTGCCGACACTCGTACCAGTCCACAGCACTTCGCATACGACGCCCTGATAAGGGATATAGATTTGGAAGGAACATCCTTGATCGCCAGACATGGCCAAGGTTTCTGACGATCGACCGGAAAATCACACGAAGCTAGACGTAACCCACCAGTGACAAGGTCACCGAAAACTTTTTGACAGTCCGTGACCGGTATTGCCCTTCTTGGGACTATCAAGTAGGCGAATTACCCGTTTTCCTCAACTGTTCTACTTGAACTCAGATTTCACAAAATTAGCGAAATACGCTCATTTGCATGACAACTGGGCTTTCACGGGAGAGCCAACTGAATCTCTCCTTTATGATGGTCTTCCACTGAATTCGCTGCACTAGGCCGCCCCATGTTTCAGTTGGTACGGTACGCCAGTGCTGCAATTCATAATTTAGATGTAACACTCAGTCAGTTGAAGGAAGACATAAACGAGAGATTCAGTTAAGTCTCCGGTGGAAACCAAATCGGTATGCAAATGAGTGGATTTCACACGAGACTACCCATATAAATGTTTTGTATCGCAAATTCGAATTCGAAAAAAAGTCAGATCAAACAATCAAAAGAGCATACCTCCATCATTGTTCGGACACTGAACGAACTAGAATCCACGTAATAAAGTAACAAACGGCTGTGCGCACGAATCCTCGCACAAAAACGTAGGTTTTCTTCGGTTTGTTTGGCACTACAAGGGCAAAACTCGTCCACCTGAAGATTCGTGCGGAGCGATGGTAATACTTCTCGGTACGAATCGATGAGCAATCTAAGTGTTGAATCAACGTCAGTATGCCTGGAAAGTTCGGACGAGCCCAGATACAAGTCAAGTGTGAAGTTACAGGGCTGGTAATCCGCCAGTAGAGGCTGAAACACAACAGCAAAAAGTTAAGAGAATAAGTAGAAGGCGTAAAGGGAACAATCACTGTTACTCAGAATGCCAACGAGCACAACTGCTGAAGAACCTACTGCATATGTATACGCAATGTTAGCGACAAATCGGTGCTGCTTCTGGCTATGTCATGATGCCCTGAACACTAAATCTTGCAGTAGTATGGAAGTCGAAGCGTCAACACCTGGGGGAAGGGTCATCCCTCTTTAGACGTTGGGAGCAAAAAATAGACACACAGGTGTATTCAAACACGTTGTGAATCAGAAAACTGAAAAGTCCTTACGTGGTCGCATGGCTTTTGAAACGACCTTAAACAGCCGAATTCTTCGGTCGAACAATTTGCTCGCCCTTGTCTAAACGACAAGGTTTTAAAAGAATCGTCAAGTGAATCACAGCTGAACCTCTCGTTTATGGTGTCCTCCAGCAATTCAATCCATCAACAAATCCAATCGACAGACAGGCCTACGAACCCCAGCGACCTTCTTCCGCTTCATGTGTCTTGGGACGTAAATTATGAAGCTGCTCGTTCATCTATGCTGCTAATGTCGGTATGTGAACAAGGACATACTATAGGACACATGCCCACTGTCTAATTGTAGCATTGGTTTAGGTAACCTTCATATTGGACATTCAGTCTTTTGTCACGTGCTGAAGCCGTGAAGAAGCACGCTAGTAAAATGGCCACAGAAGGGCAAAACGAGCTATTGAGAAGAATTTATCCCAGACAGTTCAGCGTATTAGGAAATTTGGTGTGCAGACGATGGACAAACGAAGCACGCAAGTAACCCTTAGTCGTAGTTGGTCCGTTGATAAAACGAAATCATCGTCCCTATTCAATTTAATTTCACCTTCTTTTCGAGACAGAAAACTCTTGATCCGGAGTGAAAGGGCCACGGAATGTTATCTGAAGCATGTGATCATGAACTGGGAGAGAGAGGTAAATGGTAAGGCTGGTCCAGAGCGTTCAAGTCTCTGAAGCAATGGGGGAAAAGGCTGAAACGACAAATTACACCAGAGTCTGACGTGAGTTCGACAACGTTCACCGACAGTCTCTCGTCACAGTGATAACGATGTCACCTTCTAATAAGTTTTTCTTAAGAGAGACCACCATTCCGCTAAACTAGGACCAAATGGGTACTAAGAAATTTGGCTTGCAATTTGAGAGGTCATCCCCACCAACACCCGAACAATCACCATCATGTATGTATCCCAGATGCAAGTGCTGCACTCACGAGGAATAAAGTAATAATTATATTATTCCAGTACCACAACGGATTACAGTCGAATCAGTTCCTGAAGTGGTGTTTCCTCGGAAGGTGCCAAAGGTCAACAAAAGCCTCAAAGGACGAACCATGAGTGGTCATATTAGAGATGGATATCTGTATTTGGAAAGCGTCGTACACAGCACTTCACCCGGAAAGTGCACACGAGAGCATATCACCTTTCAAAAGACATCATTTTCAGTTTGGAGAAAAAATTCTGGGTATATTCTGAGGAATACACAATGAACTTTAGCTTGGTAATAAAGTTATAACTCCAGAAACCATACTTAAGAACAGGAATCATCATCGACTTGAGTGTTCAACAACGATGCTTCGCTGCCGCAGCAAAACAGACTTCTAAGAAGAGGCCATTTTTAAGTGGCGTTTAGGAGATTCAGCAGTCGCACTTTGTGCAAACCATCAAGAACTGGTCTCTTCTGGGGGACAGTTTACAGACGGTGTTCCAGTACAGGCCGGCACAATATAAAAGCGAGCGCTGCCCAATCCTTATTGATTCAAGAGTTTCTCTTATTCAGCAGCAATTTGCCTTCGGAAAAACACTCCCGACAAGTGTAAATTTTCAGTATTTTAGGTGGCTCGTGTGCCTTATATCAAGCACGGGAACGGTAGTTTTAACAGAATGGCTTGGTTCCAAAGTCTGGGGATATTTGGTATACTAGTACATTAGTAATGACACTCAGTAAAAGCGAGATTAAAGAGCGGAAAATGGAGAAATGAAATTACTGGTAACGTGTAGCAATATTGATGCAAAAATCCAGTGTGGTGGAAAAACCAGACGAGACTGGGACCTACCGAATTCAAATCAGAATGATCTCCGCAATGTTCCAACACGTAAGCTGTATACGCCTGACAAAACTGCTCAAAACTTAACGTTTTGGATTCGGTCCAATTGGAAGGAACACAAGGCAAATCGAGTCCCAGTCTCAGCAATCCTAGACGAGCCTGATCAAATTGAGAGTAAGGAGCGAATGAGCATAACAGAACGACTACTGACTGCTACTACAGTTCAGCCTGCATCTAAGACAATGGGATGATCCAGATACAGCTACATAGCAAAGCGCACGTTATTTCAAAGATCTTCCAAAGCAGAACAGTCAAATTCAGTGCGCTGACGATGTCATCTCGATTGGTGGTGAAACGTTTGCAAACCAATTGTCAAGCTCGGCGAACAGACCAACAACCAAACAGCGCACCCGAGCTACCTACATTCCACAACATTGCTAAGTCAAAGATAGTCACATAAGTTTAAGTATACATGCCAAATAGTTTAGGTAGATTGGGGCGAGATGGTCCAAGTGGTTAGGGCGCGAATTTACTGACCGAAAGGTCCGTGGTTCGAACCCGACCTCTGCCTATCGACTGTTTAGGCTTCGGCAACCTGGCAGTATCCCAACCTTCGTGCAAACTTTGGGTGGTATGGCAGTTAGGCATCGAAAGGGTGTTACAGCTTAACGAACAAACTAACAACTAGGTAGATTGGTTCGGCTAGTTTGACTATGGCTATCTCGAGAACATCGAGTTGTTGGAAGATCGTTTGTGGATGTTCAGTGCAACGAAAAACGTGTCAACGCATGAGAAATCTATGAGATCCAGGATGGCATTGCAACTACAAAGTGAACAGACGTGTGAATCAAAGGTTCCAAGCAGTAGTACAACCTAACCCAATAATACAACTTCGATAACAGTGCTACCGTCTCATTTGACGTAGTTTTGGTATTATTTTGCGTAGGTTGATCGATTATCGGGAGAAATAGATTTGTTAGAATCAACTAGGGTTTTGCCCTGGCTGAGGATGCATCGACAAGTCATGGACAGCGTGATTCCTTCAGAGGTCTCACGTTGGTCGTTTTTCTTGAGCTGAAAGGAACTCTGGACTCTGTCGACCATCAGGGACTTTGGCCATGTCTGGCGATCAAGGATGTTCCTTCCAAATCTATATCCCTTATCAGGGCGTCGTATGCGAAGTGCTGTGGACTGGTACGAGTGTCGGCAAGCTTTCGGCTGAGTTCGCCACGTCCAACGGTGTAGGACAAGGTCGCCTTCTCTCGCCTCCCTCTCCATTTTCGTTGTAGATGTACTACTTGAAATTACTCAACCTGTTTGTGAAACCCTAAAGGTCGAAATGCTCCCGGGTCGTTCACTCACAGACATTGAGGATGCGGGCGATATTGATCTTCTTGGTTCAGATCCTTCAAAAATGCAAATAATTTCAAATAACCTAAATAATTCTGCCCCACGCTTTGGCATGCGCTTCACACCTGCAAAGTGTAGAATGCTGCTACAAGACTGGGTGAGATCAAACCCAAACCTCATGCTTGCATACGAGTCAGTGGAAGTGGTAGACGAATTTGTTTACCTGGAGAGTTGAATACGTTCCGATGGACTGGCTGGAGATGAGATTACTTCTAGAATAGTGAAGGCTAGGTGAGATTTTACGAATGTCCGACACCTATGTCGCCGACTTGACATCTGTTTGCCTGCCAATGGCAGAGTTTATTTACACTGCTGCAATGCGATCCATACTGCTTTATGAATCAGAGACGTAGCGCCTACGTGTAGAGGACGAAGAAGGTTGTCAGTGTTTGACCGTCGGTGTCGCCGAAGCATTGGTCGGGTTTGGTGGGGACATCGAATCAGTGATGCTGAGGTACGCCAGGCTGATCTAGGATGAAGGATGGATTACTCACCCGTCATAGGTTGCGTTGGTAAGGTCATTTACTTCAAATGCCAGATCATCTGCCTCGAATGCCTGTTTTCGCTCAGCAGTGTGCTGAGTGGAAGCACCCACGAGATGGACAGTGTATGACCTGGCAACAAAGCGTGAAAACGCTGACCAGTTGACAGCTGGCGCCTACCTGGGTGAGGACCCTCAAACCCAGCTCACTAATGGTTAATGGGATTGCAGAAGTTGCCAAATTGCGCAGTCAGTGGTTTTCATGTATCAATACTTAGCTACCCAGTTCCTGAGCTCACCATGCCATCTCCTCCAGTTGTTGTCATTCTTTCACTTTCTGGTGACCGAAAATGTGGCATTTGGCATCAGTGTACATGGTACACGGTTTATAGCTCATAAAGTGAAATTAGTTGAATTGATTGAGACATACTCGAAAATAGTTTCAACGGAAATACCAGACAAGTTTTGTGTAGTACATCGATTTGACGAAGATCGCTAATGGGAGGTCCACATGAATATCAGCTGAGTGGCTCACCAACACCGAAGGAAGTTCCAAACGGGTGTTTATCGCATCATACGTACAATGTAATGTTCAGTTCGAAAACATCGGCGATAGAAATTCGGGGATGTGTGCTAATACTACTACCGCGAATCCTATTACGATTTAACTTAGTGGCTATGTTTCTGCATAATTTAATGGACCAGTTTATGACATAATCCGGCAAGCAGTAGTTACCTGTTGAAATAGAAAGCGATATATTGATTTGGTGATAAATGTCCTCGGGAGAACGCCGTTTTGGTTGAATGTGGTCTTCATAAATGTGCCGTATTCAGCCATCGCCTGTATCGTACCCAACTGACGCCTCCTCACTTGACACAATACACTGTATTAGTATTCTATCTACTATATGCCTACATATATATACTATATCAACAATAGAGGAAATCCAAAGATCGAATCCAGTAAACAGACAGACAAATTAGACCAACTACTTACATATTTTTGCTCGTTTGGAATTGGGAACTTTTTACTATATCGCACTTCTACTGTTATCAACTCTGAAAAGGGGATAATCCATATTATTTTCAAAGTCTGAAATCAGACCCACCAACACAGTACTCAACTGACTGATGATGGGTTGAACCACTACATATGAAGGCTATGTGACACCATTCACCATGTGTTGCGTATGCCTAACCATCGCTTGCCGAAGAGAGTGTTGTTTTCCATGCCCAATTCAGAGTGGCAGAAGCAGAGAGGTGGCCAATCCTTGACCTGGAAGAGTGGCATGAAAGAAATCACGAAACGTTTGAGTGATTGTCGGTTCTCTCGTTTTCCAGAATGGGGACCGTGTAATCCTCAGTGCGCCTGGTTGGAAACGCTGCAAGATATGGCTGCCAACCGATGTCAGTGGCGCTCCTGTTGTCAGTTTCTATGAATGAGTGTTTGGAGGTGTAGGCGCCCCGGAATGATTGTAGTAAGCTAGAACTAAGCCCCTTCCTCATCCATCATTATTCTTTTCTTCACAATAAGGCTTTCAGATAAATCATGGTTGTACGGCAGCGAAGTATCGGTGTTGACTACTGATGTCATGCTGTCGATGATGATGACGACACAACTCACATGAAACCGGTAGAAAATACCGACCGGTGCATTCCGCTTGCCAAAAGTTGTTCAGTCTTCTATCTGTTTTCCCTAGCTAAACATAGACTGATTTGTCCCAACCTCGCAACATGATTGGCTATTCACACCGCATTTAGTAGCTTCTACTTTTAGAAACCACTGGTTGTCCGGCCAACCAAAACATGCGAGGAGAACGGGAGACCAAGTGAATTGTTTCCATCAGAAAACATGCACAATATGTAGGTGAAAGTATGCCTTATAAAAATTCCTCTCGACAAATTTAACCGAAAACTGTGAACAAAAGGACTATAGAGAAACCAGGGTAGGGGAGAAATTGGTCATGACATAGAGTCTCAACCAAAATAAGATACTTTTTGTAACAGTTCCATGGTTCACAAAAAGGTCAGCATAGTTCACACGAAGTGTGCAAATCTCAAGACTATGCACACAGTGAGGTGATCCCAATTCTGCAATACTCCGACCAGTCACATAGACAGTGAACTAAAATCTCATAAGAGTGACCTGTAGTACCCTAGTCGCAGGATTTGTCCATACACCGAACTGTTGAAAACAGTGAGTTGAGTGGAAAAGAGGAGAAAACGCAAGACTGTGATCATTTATTCGAGGGAATTAGAGCTGTTTTATTCTAACGTGGACATATACAGTACCCATCCAAGCGATGAAACCCCCAAGAGGCAACAAGTCTTTCGAGGAGGCACGTCAGCAAGCTCGGGGTTTTCTCCACTGGTAACTCCTACAAGTAAATCAACTTCCCATTACCGAAGGAAACGAACTTCTGGTTAACCAAAAAGTTTATTCACTCCTTAGACAACGAAAACGTCAAAAGTCATTGACCGAGATTTATAAGTTGACCGTTACCTTAAACAAGTAAAACGTGGTGTTTTCCCGAAAACGGTCAACTAGGCAAAGCATACTCATCTACACACCAATTTGGTTTTAGCATAAGGTTGACAGAAACTCGGGGACTGAGCCTATATGATGAGCCCCAAGAGTGAAACCGATCGCGAATTGTCGAAGAGTCTTCGGTAACTTTATGAGTAATGTCCCGTCAAGTGAACTAAGCATTAGGGCTCACCAAGTGGATGTAGCAGGATAGCTTACCAGTCAATGCGTTCAATATCGATACGCTAATACGCTAACTTGAGACATGATTTAAGTCCTTCTAAATAGACTCGGACTGACCTAGGCGATAGCTTAGGCTGGAATATGGACTCAGAATTATTCGTCGACTGAAACACCGATTAAAGGTAATGAAGTTGGAGGAAGCAATGCACAATTCGACATTTCTCGAGTTCCAAATAACCATGCTCTTTATCTTTGCATGGGAACAGGACACTATGATAACCTATCCACGTTTAGCTAGGCAGAAAAATCACGAATTCCTAATGTTCTAGATGACGAGGGATGACGACTACCATACAAGTTGAACATGTCCCGAAAAAATCCCAATAACAGAAATGCAAGAATACTGAATGTTTGCAGCATTCGGTGACAGATTCTATCCAACCCTCATGGAAACTGCCAAACAAACCCAGACAGGAGTGGAACCTAATTACCTCATAAATAAGTTCCTGATACGAAGAAGCATTTTGGAGCTCTCGAAGACGTTTTCTCGGAGATGAGAGAGTACTGTATTTGTATTCACAAGTACAGTATAAAACTCACTGTGTTTGCAAATACAACTCATATCAAGGCGGCAACCGGCTAACAAAATGGTTCACGCTCAGTAATCGGGACGATCAATCACGTACTTTCGATGGCTTTTGCATAGGAACTCCAGCCACCCTCCAACAAAGTCTGTCCATCGGAACGAAGTTTGAGTGTTTTATCTTTGGCTTAAAACTGTCTATACGATAAATCACTAGTTCATAGAACAGGGCGCATGACGAAACATGGAAAGGGTGGATGCTACATTCGAAAATTCGTTGATGTGCACGGAAATAACGTCTTACCGAGAAGCAAACAGGTCTATGATGCAAGAGTTTCGCCGCGTGCAGAGATTGTGATAAGCAACAGAGAAAGAGAATTCGGTGCACATAGTAGAATGAAAACGCAGCACACGTCACGATGAGGTATCAATCATTAGCTTGAATGCACTGTGAACAGAATCTCGCCAACCCTCCACTGCTGGCTAAAGTCCTGGATGCTGCCTGATTGAAGGGTGTGTTTCGAGTGATGGCCATCTACCGCTAATCGCGTACAACTGAACGAGTAGGAATGATTTCTTACATCTTCCCCGTGGTAGGGCTATAGTGAATTAACCGGCAAGGAAGCGCGTCTCTGTGCAATTTGTGGTTCTCATAGGTCCTAAATCCAGATGGAATCTCGGTGCTTCCCCAGAAGAGCAAGCACCCTCGGGACCGGCTAAAATCGCACTCGACCCAGAAAAGTTCTCAGTATTTTTCTCTAAATCCTCCGTGAACACCGAGTGACGCGAGAACAGGAGCAATCAGTCGTCCATGCTACGGACAGTGTAGTCCCACAACTGCTCTGTTGAAAGAAGTTGGATTTTGTCAAATTGAACATTCATAGAACAAACAAATGAAACGCATCAAACCGTTCCACCGTACGTTATCCGGTTGATCGTGATTTTTAGAACATACTGCGAAATTGTATGATCATACACGGTTATCGACTCGAACCCATCCCTATGTAACTCGTTCCGTTCTCTGGCACACGGATTGGTAAAGGGATACTATGGAAGCTACCAATACCTATCTATGTTTCGAAGTCTGCACTCTCTGGACGTAGATGGGTGAACTGTCGCCACTACCCACCACCATTAAGCTAATACTTCGTCTGCTCTCTCGTGATAAAGAAAAGCAAAATTTTTGAAAATTACACTGAGGTAAATTGTGCGTTTAGTTTGCCTCAGAACTTTTCATGAAAAAATGTCCACGTGAAACGGGTGGATAAAGTAGCCGCACAAGGAAGCATTATTAGATGCCCTTATACATCAGTTCTATAATGCATATGATTCCCGTCGCCAATACATGTATCTCAGGCATCATACTATACACGCCTCCTCTGTCTCAATGCTCAAACCAACGGACGAATGTTATTGGTTCCCAATCGTAAAGTACAAAGTCGTCGTTTTGTGATACGTCCACAAAAGCAGGTAATCTGATACAGGCCGTGTGGTTCTTGGGAAGACTCATCTTGAAGAGAGATCTGTATCTCGCTGTGGGAATAAATCCAAGACGAGCAAACTCACTCTTCTATTGTATGCACTCACCATTCAGAAGTACTCACTTTGTTAACTAACTTTGATAACACATGAATATTGGCAGTTTTCCTTAGGATGTGATCAAGTCCCAATTTGGACGCTGCTACACTAAAACTGTCCTCAACTTTTATCGGCTTTTTAAAAGGACACCAAAAGCACAAAGCTCACCTCCTCCAGAGTGACACGGCCGGATTCACACTTCCGCAACGAACGAAAAACTTGGCACACTGACCTGTTTGCAGAATGTAAATATTAAATTCGAACAGTAATGGTCAACTATTGTAATATTCTGACAAAAAAACTTCATTCATCTAGCACCTAACCATGAGAATCGTATGATCATATAATCTCGCTAGATATCTGCTGCAACTTGACAAGAAAGCACAACAAAGAGTATGAAAACGATATTACTTGATTACCATGAAGGTCGATAGCAGGGCAGTCTTCATAGGCACAGGACCGAATGACTGCGAGAACTTGGACAAATTAGTCATAGATTCAGGTAACTCCACCTTTCGAACGACTTTAACAGAGGCCCGATCACCGAATGGATTGAGGCCACCAAAGCAAAATGAACTGTTCTTGGGTAACAACGTGGGGACGGATTCTCAGAATAATCGAATCGACTTAAGACCCAAGACCACCTAGTGCTAAAATCTTATCTATGGTTGCCTCATCCTAAGACAGACAAGGAGAATCCTAGATGACGTGGAAGTATGTGGAAAACGTCATTTAACGAGTGATTACAGCTCAGTACATGATGCAGATTGATACAAATGTGCTGTGTAAAACCGAGGAACTTTGTCCAAGCAGTCCTTTAACCCTTTGAAATAGGAACCTGTATACCAATTATGCAATTAAAAAAAATTTCCACTATACAACCATCTTTCGCGAATCTGATGGACCTGGTTTTCTTCTCTGAAAGCGTCACAAAGCCAAGCGCAAGGTATGGTTCTTGGAATCTTTCCAACAGTGAGAAAGCAGTTTAGTAAGCCGAGGTTCGAATCAGGATCTGCAACCCTCATCTAACATCAATCAGATATGGAAGGCAGGCAAACCGAACCTAAATACCTACCTATATTTACGTAGCGGTTGACGTAACCTACCAGTTTTAGCTTTCGCTTGCCTACAATAAACTGTCAAAACACAACCCGAGGACTATCCGTTTTGACATGATTTTCGACGTGATTACGACGTGATGACCCACTTGACACGTGACAAATCGCGTGTACGGAAGGAGAGGGTAATCGGGACGCTGATGAACTTCATTCTCATGAACACCATAAAAGTCATCATAGACAGAAATATCAATCTTGGCACTGGGGGGTTCACTGCCGTAGAAACATAACGTTTAGTTAATTATATTTAAAACCTTAGAGTGAAAAAAGGGAAGAAGAGAATGAAAGGAACTGTGTCCTAGCCTACTGAACGAATTCAATGGTGCGTACATCTTCAAAATCCGGGCAGGACAAACTGAAAAAAACTGACAACAGAAGTGCCACTGATATCGGTTAGCGGTCACTTCACACAATGCTTCCAGCTAAGCTTAGGGAGGGACGCGTGAACCCGGTTCCACAAAGCGGATCGCACGAACAACGCCCAAATTTATTTATCTGGACTATTCAAACTGACTTGAATTTTTGGAGGATGTGAACGAAGGAGACCAATACCGCCCGCATCCTCAATGTCTCTGAGTGAACGACTCGGGAGCATTTTGACCTTTAGGGTTTTCAGACAGGTTGAGTAATTTCAAGTAGTACATCAACAACGAAGGTGGAAAGGCGAGAGAGGGAATGTGGCCATAGCCTACACCATCAGACGAAAGCTTGCCAAGCTCCAACTCAGAAGGTCAGGGGATTGTGTTTGTCAGACCTCTATCCACTGACAAACTAGACATTAGAACCTCCGCAGGTGTTAGAAGAAACCCCCGGTAAAGCTCAGTGGGTCACACAAACCGCTCCGCCACGATAAATTTTAGTCTTTTTGCAGTGGCTAGGAAGTTGGTTAGGACAGACTGAGAGGTTTGGTGGATACAAATCGACCGTGGGGTATTGACACTCGTGATCCAGTATTCTATTCACAGAGTAATCCGGAAACTAAACACACACTCTCCATGCAGATCACACCGTTACTGCTACGACACCATAACCCATTGCCACTTGCTTTCATTGAGTGTTGCTAGCCAATAAATGCCAGGTTTGAATGGGCTGAAACAGACACGAGGCATATTGCGGGATCAATCTGCCCTAATCTAATTGTCACATACATGTACGTGAACGTTTTGCAGACTGACGCCTGTGTCTCCTATCGTACACTAACTGGCTACTTAAAGTGTTCTGCTGAGGATAGTGAATTGAGATTAAGTGAAAATTTGAGAAGCAGCACTACTGCAAAAATTCTGAAGAGAACATCGGGGTTCTGCGCAACGTACGCGAGCCTCTGATAAGATTCCACTTCTCACTGTTTGATACATGCTCCAAAGTTTCCAGAACCTTAGCGTGGTTGTTTCTGTTCCAGAATCGGATGTTTTGTAAAAATCTCAACACACGTGAAGGGTACTTCGATAGGCAGAACCCGTCAACCTCAAAGCGGAACACAACAGAAACATGGAAACATTAGACAACGAGCATGGGTTTTCGGTACTTTGTCTGGATCTCCTCATGTGTGAGTAGTTTCTTAGACGGAAACGATGCTATCCGAACCCGTGGGAATTATTTTGTTGGACAAGGAAAACTATTCTTGTGAAGAAATGATCTTTTCTCGGGAGTAATATGCCAGTAGAAAACTGATTGAGGAGAACACAGACTTACATAGTGAGACAGTACGAAAGAGGAGTTCATACAAAATCACAATTACAATCTTCAATCACCGCATGGTTTAGCTGGGTCGAGATGTCAAAGTGTTTTGCTGGATGCGATATTACTTACAAGGCTGTTGATCCCACAAGTAGTCTTTTGGAAAATTCATGGAGGCTGGAGTGAGCTCGGTAGCAGAGTCACAAGCTCGCACCAGTAACATCCATCATTACCTATGCCTGGTCGCATACCCCACCTTGTATGAGTGCTGGTAAGCAGGAGCCAAGCCACGCAACACCTCAGAAGCGGCGTTCAGTCGCCGGCCACTCCCAGCTCGGTACACAGAAAAAAATGGAGAGGCCTAGCTCCTTCATTCGAATTGAAGCTTCAAGCCACAATACGCATTGGATTAAAGTCCGGCAATGGAAGACAGAACAAACCGGCTGGATTTTCAATGAGGCACTCCAGCTTTTAGCCATCCATGGTCCAATAAGGAAAAAGTGGCACGACGAATAGTAAAGGGAGAAGCTACCACCACGGAGAATGTGACAAATACACTAGCGGGGATGGACGCTTCCTTCTTTGTTCTGATAATCTGCCTTGTTTGGATCAGGTTAAATATTGAGCTCCGACCTAACTACCGATGAGTAAATACCTCAGTAGTACATTCTTAAGTAACATGAGGTCGATCATATTAAGTGAAGATATCACTCTTGACAGGGTTTGTAGCAATTCAGGGATCTGATACTGAGGTCTTTCGATAAGTTCATCAGTGCGTTGCTTGGCACCCATGAAGTGATGCATGGCGACAAAGAATAAACCGAAAATGGTAACGGTGACATGGAAAGCAAATTATTGACCCAGTATTACATTAAGGGATACCGTATGTGTCATCATCTAAACGGTGGCAAGGGTTGCTATCCTCGGAACGGATGTGCCCGAACGAGTCCCGGGCTGTAGCCCCAAAACAGACGATTTAACGAGACCGTACAAAAAAGGAGACACATTTGGACTTACTCGACCCTGCTTAAAACAGAAAGCTCCTCATCGGACATAAGACCGGTGTAACGTGCTTTCCGGTCTTCCCTGATGCGATGCTGAAGTGAATTAGGAGACAGAAAATAGCAGAGGCGCTCAAACTGATTTGTTCGTCAAAAATCTGTTTTAAATGCTCAGGTAACTATTATGGGGAAGCTGTCGGTTGAAAGTTATGTGATGAAGGATAAGGAATAAAAGTCATCCGTTGAATATCAGTTACAAGCTTTGCCTGAATAAATACGATCCTACGCGTTGCGGAACCTTCTTATGACACATTTGTGTTCTACATACTTTGCGAAACCTAAGCTGCATAAGACAGTATTGTGAACGCTTCACCTCGGCTAGGTACTTAGGTTAGCACAGTGTTGGACACAATGGCGGTAATGTACTGCTTTAAAGTATTGTCATGAGTGACAGATTTTGAAATGCTGCCATTTGTTTGGCAAGCATGAACGACAGGAATGGGTTCGACATCTCTGGATGATCATCAAGTTATCACAATAATTCCGTCAAACCTGCTATTGCTGGCGCGTAAGGATGGGATCAAACTGCTCCCCAGTCAAACAATTAAATGAACAGGAAACGTCGGAATTAAGTATTTTGAAAGAAATGCGATGATATTAAGGGGACACTCAAAATAACATATTGCTTAACGTATTTACCAGTCAGATTTACTGTGCAAATCTTGGTGGATGGCGTCCAAGGCTAGGGTCGAGGCGAATGTCTTGTGAAATGCACTTACACGCGACACATGGAAGGTCTGGATAAAAACAATGATGGCGCTTTTGTTCATACATCGATCCAGACAAGCGTCAAAATTCATGAAAAACGTAAACCAACAGACGGCCTCTAGCTGGACATCGCGACTGAGAAGTGGCCATTGCGATTAAAACCGATTAAGAGTCGGGTCCGGCAGGGCTTCCCGTCAAACTCAACAACAATAGAGTGACTTTCGCCGATAATAATGATCATGATGATGACTTTCGGCAGAGGTGCAGTAAGCCAGTAAGCCATCCGCTTTTCTTATTTGATCATCATCACCAGTTTTAAAAACCGAGTTCATGAAGTATAGTGCTTATGGCTAGCACAGCTTCGTTCGCCAATGACAGTTAAGCATTGAGGACCGTAGCTGATTTTATTAGTGCATAAATACAGGAGTGTCAGTGAAGTTTTTAATCGAGAGATCCGGGGAGAGGAGCTACGCATTGAAGGCCACAGGTTGGATGCATGCGCGACAATGTCTGCAACCATTGATATGTCTCGCCTCGGGCGTCCCAACCATGGAAACCTCAATGATTAGTGCAGCTGAGTTTGTTAGCGATGGCTTCCACACTCCATTACCAAGACATTGTTTGACCGCCCCTGGCTCCTTTCCACCCTTCATGTGGTAGTGCAAAAATGGCTCTTCGAGGGGTTCGGTCGACTGGCATACGGAGCGCGTGATCAAGCAAGGGTAACCTATGGAGTGCGATCGGTTCATCTATCTTGGGCGAATTATTTCCTCCAAATGTCATTAAACGTACTTCAGCATAAAGGATTTAGTGTTCCCACCGAACTCGGGAAATGCTCCGAAGACATCAATGGTCAAACACTGGAAGTTTTTGGCGTCCTCAGCTTGCAGCTGCCAGGTTTATGACCCGTATAATAATATAGAGCACACCACAGCATTGTATACTCTAACCTTGACGGATAGGCTTATGTCACGCCTACGCCACAAGCAAGGCAGGTTCATAAAACCTGGTCTGGTTTTGTCAATCTGTATATGAATACCATCTTTAGCTAGACCACCAGGGCAGACCCAGATGCCTACTCAGATGTCTACAACCTCAGTCATATCATCCGTAAGCATGAGCTCAAGCCCACCCAATCTTGCAGCAGCACTCTATTTTGCACGTGAGAAGCACATACCAAACCGTGAGGCAGAATTATTTAGATTACTTGATATTGTCTGCAATAAAATACCATTAGGTCCAAATAGAGATTTGTCGTCTGTGTACTCAATATTTTTGAGCGAATACCCGGAAGCATTTCGATCCTACAAGCATTAGAGAGTAAGACTGAGTCTTCCATGATCATATCAATGATAAAGTTGAAGAGGAAAGAGGAGGAAAACCTTGTTTGAAACCAAATTAATGTAGTTAACTCAGGTTAGAGCCTCCCATAGCCCTTCACACGTCCGCTACAGTTGGCGTACAGCGCCTTGAGGGAAGTCAAGAATTTATGGGGGACACATTTGCCCTATAAACAGTGCCATAGTGTCCGCAGGTCCTCGGAAACAAAGGCAGTTTTCAAGCTAACGAAGCTCACCATTGTTGGTTGTTATAGACATTCGCTGTTCCGGAAGCTATCGGAGGGTGGAAATGTGACCAATTCATCTCTTGCAGGATCGGACCCGGCTTGTTTTTCACAGATCCGCCTCTCCTTATGTTCAATCAACCTTCGAGTTGAGATCAGTGAGCACCTTCGATGCCACAGCTACCAGGCTCATGCCACGGTGTTTTTCAGTGTCCGCGTACCTTTTTTGAAGACAGAAATAACTTGATGTGCCTCATTCTGCAGGCACCTTCTCTACATTCCACATCGCACCAGTGTTTTGTCAGATGATTCACCAGGTGTACTCTGCCTTCCCTGAAGAGGGCTGAGGAGATACGATAGGGTCCTAGAGCCCTCCCACGTTTCAGTACGGATATTTCGTATCTTATTGGTTCTTTCGACGGGCGATCAAGGTTTACATTCCATTCTCCCGCATGCGTTGTCTCCAGGGGCTGTGTTGCAGCAGACCAGGTACACTGTTCTGCGAAGTGTTTAGCCCGACATTCAAGTCGGTATTTTTGCGAACGAATTGCTGATCCGTCTTTTTTATTCATAGTTTCACTAAACGTTGCTTTACTCCGTCCAGACAAGCTTACTGACTGTATAGGGCACTGTAGCAAAAGTCTTCTTCATCTCCTGGGTTTTCACTGTTTACCAGAGTTCTCGCTCCTTCCTTGGTCTCTTTACTATGCATTGGAGGGACTCGCGTGCACTGTGGTACCCACTGCCTACCGGTATGGCATCAGTTACTTCTAGAGATCTCGAAGTTATCCAGTGATTCTTTGATCGTATGGGAGAAGTCAAGCAGACAGCAATGGACGCCGCTAGCATAGCACCTTCCACATTTTGCTATGATTCATCCACGTGCTCTATACCAGTACAGTGTTGACTTACTGAGGAGGGTGGTAAAGCTAGCTCAGATCAATGCCGTTGAGCTATGTTAGTTCTCAGAAGATGGTGGATTGGTATTTTTCTCACTGACTTTTGAGAGCCTGAAGGGAAACCCAACGTCAAGCAACAGCAGGTTATGTTATGCAAACATTTATACTGAAGTTTCGTAATGGCTAGAAACAGCTGATCAGCACACAACTCAATGAGCCGTTCCCTGTTGTCCGTACCACAAGCAAACTGACCACCCAAATGTGATTTCAAGGGATTCAGACGACCAACTTGGGCATTCATATCGCCCTCTGGGATCAAAATGTTAGTGGGGATTCTAGATTTCCAGGTTACTTTACAATGTTCACTGACACAACGGACTGTTCGTATTCTACCGTACATTATTTAAAACGGAGTGTTCGGATTTTATTAGGTTTTGGTCCTGTTGCCATCCGCGAGAGGAGTTATTCCAATGCTTGTGCAGGTTAACTTAGGATAACCTTTGAAGACATCGCTCAAGAGCACATGCCTGTGAGTACGCATGCTGAGCATCACTGGAATGCGCTTGTGGACCAAAACCTGAAACCTTGTTGTGGTCGTCGAGCTTCAGTGCCAGTGATGAAACTTAATTCATCGAGATTTAACTGTCAAGATAGCTAACGGACAGCAGCCAGATAGAAAACAACGGGTCCCCGAACTACGACAAATTATGGTGCGAGGCGGTCTACAGAATAAAGTCGTACTGGTCGCTAATACAGATGTGAAGACAAGCGACGGGCCTCTCCATACTTATGGAACCAGCGACGTTACCTTCAACTGGATTAGGACGGTTAGAATAAGTCGGCGTAAAAGCCGCGAACACAACAGTTGACCCTGACTGTGGTATATGATCGCCCGGAATGACTTTGGAAGCCAAGAGTTCAGTGGGGCTCAAAAGCACCTGCTTTGCGCAGCATCTATAATAGTTGGACAAGTGTGCCTCGTTCCCTGAGTTCTCAAAATAATACCATCAGGACAGAAATAGAAGCCACATGCCCGAAGGGCGTTAAGCCCTTGTAGCCAAGGTGCAGAAACGCTTTCGATGCTCCCAGTTAAACTCGGTCGTTTGATCAAAGAATATTAAAGGGAGTTGTATACACTTCCTACCGGTATTGAAATTCAAGGGATGGTTGACGGAAACATGGATTCGGGTTTGTAGTGACTGGTCACATGAACGGAAGAATGATAGATGAACCGAATGGTATCAATGCAAAGAGAATGACTATGGGTCTTCGACTGTTAAGAAAACTTCTCACCATTTTTTGTCAGTGTACGATGCGAAGGCCTCTCACCCAAAATGTAGGGGGGAGGATTCTACGAGCAACTGTCACCTGCCATTATAATCCATCCCATCAACTCAACGCCACTTCCCCGTGACTGAGCTCAATGCTCGAATCGGTCATGATAAACAAACGTGGAGGTGGATAATCAAGCCGCTTGATATGGGAAACCTGAACGAAAACAGCTAGCGCCTATTCAGGATGTGTGTGGCCATCAGTAATACATGGTCCAGTGCTGTGAAAGCACCGACAGTGATCTGGATTCATCCAAGTGGAAATGGACACCATACGGATCGTATCACTGTCCGACAGGGAAATCTCGGGGTAGCTACTGCAGCAATGTGCTGCTATCCTGTGCCAACTGCAACACGGACCGTGCATTGCTGCGATCGAAAGCGCGGTTATCCCTGGATAAACCTCCTCAAAGAGGGAAAAAGTTATTTTAAACTAGTCTTAAAATCAAGCAGTCATTGCATCAATCAAATTACAGAAGCTCTGAGAAGCTGTCACTCCCGAGTTGTCCAATTCAACGGTACTACAAAGGTTGAAAGAACAATGATCCGAGAACCAGAAGGGATATCAAAACAAGCCATCGAATTCGAGAAAGAAAGGCGCCAAACTGGCAGTTACATCTTCCCTGGTCAATGAGAACATGGTTTTTATCTAGACGCCTCAGTAAAGATAGGTTTAGTAGCTCGGGAAAGTATTAGCAGTGCGGGGACCAAACTTTGGAACTATCTGCAAATCAAAAGATTAATGGTGCAAATTAATAAGTACAAAAGTTACTTACCTCCTTTACGATCTCTATTACATAGTTCAGACCTTCTTCAAGGTCATAAAACACGGACAATCCACGAATCCGTGCAAGATGTTGTAAATAGTAGAGTGCTTCTTTCAACTCGGCGTACTCCCTATAAAACAAAAAATGTAAACGGATCATAATTGTGGGCGAATTAATGACGGGTTTATAGGGGTGTTAACAAGCAGATACTTCAGAAGACTACCGTGGCGTGCTACCATCGTTTTTGAACTGCTAATGTACGTGTCGAGCTTGTGTTCATCTCCTCTACAAAGACCATTACCGCTTCACCCAGACAAAGCGGCGAATATCTTCTTTCACCCTTCATTTTAGGGCGCAGTCGCCAGGCAAAACCAGTAAGCCCTCTTCTGTACAGGCAGATCTTTTGAAGGAACACTGAAGCAAACCTAGATGAAATGTTTGTAAAGCAAGGAGAAGCCCTAAGTAATATGCTGGTTGGAAGCGATTCATGACTGAAGAATAAAAGAGGGAACTCCGTTTGCGTGAAATAGCACTCACATGTCAGATATTCGTTCATTGCAAATAAGGGGTGGATCTGAACCCGAAGTATTGGAGATGACAAATACCACTCTGGCGTTTCGACCAGCCAGTGAAGCTGCTTCTACAAAGCTCGAAATGGCGCGAGTCCGCCAAGTCTCGAATACATAGAGGAAAACCACCGAAGTTGATTTCGCCTCCGCCTCAATTTTCACCATCTCCTCAGACCACTCCTTGACTTGCTACTCGAGCACAAATGCAAGAAGGGGGGTAAATGGAATAGTCAGGAGGATCTTGATACGTTATGCATGAAAAAAACTGAAGACTCGCTATTCTGGGTTTCCATGACTGCTTTATTGTGCAAAGCTAAAAATTCAAAAGGTGCTGGCTATAACGCTGACCAGTCTTTCACAGACATTTTGATCTAGAAATAGTGATCTAGTTGGCAAACAGTTCCCCTCAGTGTATCGCTGTTTGGTGTATGTCGCGCTGACCACCATATAAAAGATGTAACGTCTTGGTTAAACCGGCGCGCTGAAGCATTCAGACTGGACCTTGGGGGGTGGTCGACACTACACACAATGAATTAGGAAACTGGAGAATTCAAGATCACAGTCCTCTGTAAAAATGGAGAAGAAATACCGCGAAAAAAATGGAATGAAAGAAGCCTAAAATAGAATTAAGATTAAATTTGACTAGGCCTTTAAGGAAATCGTTCGTTCAGCTGTAGCATCCCTTCGGTGCTTAATTGCCATGCCACCAGAAGGAAGCACGAGGGCTGGGATACTGCCCAAACCTAAACAGGGGAAGTCGAGAGGCAGAGATCGGGTTCAGAACACAGTTCTTCCGGACAGTAGAGTCGTGCTTTAACTACTGAGGCATTTCGCCTCTAGGGAGTTGACGGCTACATGGACTAAGCAAAGGCAAATGTGCAGTATTTCAAAGGGTGGATATTCTAAAGAAAAAAAGGGTTAAGTTCTACCGGTGGTAAAACCTCGGCAGAGACTATTGGTGGGCACAGCATCTAAACTGCGTTGAACATCTATCGAGGCAAGAGCGGCAGTTCATGGTGATAGGCGAAATTAAGGGTGTTAGTGATCAGAGTGAGGTATCGATGAGGCGTATATTTTGAGGTTGAACGGTGTCAAAAGTGGAAAAATAACAAGAAACTCTACACCAAAACGCTAAGGTAGGACAATTTGGGATCCATAAAGGGGAATAATTTCGGTCCAGTCCGAAAGATAAGCTAAAAATTTGACGTGTACGGACTAGTATTGGTTGTTGAAAAGTCAAGGCAGGCGTGAAAGAAGAGTGGACAATGATGAAAAGGTCACCGTCAGAAGCTGAATGGCGATCGAAAATGAGCGCATGGACAGAGCTGGAAAGGTTGAGGGTTGTTGTGCTGGACAGATGCTTTTCACGGTGTTGACCAGGCAAGTATCCAACTTAGTAAGATACTAAGATACTAGTAAGATAGTAAGACAAAGAATTATGCAGAATGGGACACTTCACAAATGCATAGATAGCCGTCAAGAACAAACAACTTACACACAATAAAGCATGAGAGGGTAGAGATCCTCGATGCATTTCAGCACCGATGTTCCAGGATTGTAGACGCATAGAAACATTGTCGGGGGAGTCGCCACGAAACTATTAGAAGTCTAGTAAAGTTGGCAGTATAAATCCGAGCAAAAGGCATTCGACACATCAAGTGCAACCATGTTTCTTCTATTAGAGTGCAGAGGAGAAGACCCAACGTGTGATACGTATGTTAACAGAGCTTCTGGATCTATAAGAATGCATATTCAAAGAGACGCCTTCAAAAACGCCTTCGTTGGTTAGAATGGATTTCGGGATATTCGACAAGAGTCAGTGGAGATGGGTCAACACTGGTTGCGGTTGGAGCAGGAAAACTTTTTAGGATAGAAGGGAGTATGGGGTTTTTGAAGATGAAAAGAGAATGACATTAGATATGGATCGAAAACGAATATTCGAACCAATAATAGCGAACTCATGGACAACATTAAGGAACAAAATAAAAAAGCGTATAGACTATGAGTTTAAAAACTTGGATTCCCGTGATAGCTTGGTAATGGGAGTGGGGCATAGAGGCGGAGTAAGGTGCAACATAGCCGGAGAAAACTAAATTTAGGTAAAAAAAAATTGTGCCTTGTTCCTTCTAGCGTCAGGTGCATTAAATGTAGGAGAGAATAAAGAACAAGAAAAGTTGCGACTGGTTGCTTTAGCCAAACCCCAAAATGATCAACTTCAGGTTAGGACTAACAAGATTGACAGCTTTTTTGCGTTGAACTTGTCTTGAAATTTGTCGGCCACGGGCGACCATGTTCTACCTGTAGAAATTTAGAACGTGTCGGAAGACAGGGATGCAACTGCCAACGTCCGTACGGTATGTGTCACTTACAAGTATGCACGATTAAACCGTTCGGACGGAAGAGATTGCTCTCCTGACTCGGAAAATTTGAGATAATTGGATCCGTCAGAAAAACACTTGCCCGTTTTCCAGTACACACTGAAGGACCCCCCACGACTAACGCTAGAAATCGGTATACCGGTCAGCGGAAGTGTGTAACCACACGAGGTGAGCCAGGCTCTAGAGGGGAAAGTGAATGGGATATGTTGATGGAACAGTGATCTGGGGGACCAAAGAGGTTGAATAGTTTATGACGTAATCAGGCGAGCATGAGTTTACACAAAAGCCAGGGATTCCAGGGAGTCATTGTCGCGACGAGACGGCAAGGCAAACGGTGTGACAACAGAACTCAGCCTCACAGCCCGGGGAATCTTCGCGGGAGGAAAACGGAAAACACTCAATACTGACACTGACGTCAACGAAACTGTGAAGTTTTGCAGTAAAATTTCAGACTAGAAAAGGGAGTGTATCTCATCACTCAACGAACAGATGCATACTACACATAATTTCGCTACGCTAACGAATAAATTTGAGCGAAAGAAGTTCAAAACCAGGGCAGTGCTCGGTGTGAGTCAGATGAGGAAGAGAAACAGTGATAAACTACAGCTTAGGAATTGAGGGCAGAATAGGTCATATGATCCAGAGATTTTGATCTAAGCATGAACTATTTAACACAAAATGCATGGTTACTGTCAGACTAAAACTCGGACACCGTTCGCTAGTTGTTTACTGCACTAGGATACTGACCTTCGTCCGCCAAATACCAGGAAAAACCTTGCCACTAGTTTTCGTAATCATTAGCCGTCCAAATAAAAAGGTGGATTCCGTCGTCACCTGCTCTTTCCGCTTACTCCCACCACCACCGTCGTGTCCTTCGGAATGCTTTACCTGCAGGTTTCGAAGATTAGCAAGTAGAGTTCTCGCCTAAACTACCCATATGTGACCTGCACTCACTTCTTGCTGAATTACAGAAAGCTTCGCGAGAAATCGGTTTTTACATGTCATCTAAACGGCCCTGGTAAGCAGACCGACAGTATCAAAGCCCGAATTTCACATTATTCCGTCAGGTGCATTAAATGTAGGAGAGAATAAAGAACAAGAAAAGTTGCGACTGGTTGCTTTAGCCAAACCCCAAAATGATCAACTTCAGGTTAGGACTAACAAGATTGACAGCTTTTTTGCGTTGAACTTGTCTTGAAATTTGTCGGCCACGGGCGACCATGTTCTACCTGTAGAAATTTAGAACGTGTCGGAAGACAGGGATGCAACTGCCAACGTCCGTACGGTATGTGTCACTTACAAGTATGCACGATTAAACCGTTCGGACGGAAGAGATTGCTCTCCTGACTCGGAAAATTTGAGATAATTGGATCCGTCAGAAAAACACTTGCCCGTTTTCCAGTACACACTGAAGGACCCCCCACGACTAACGCTAGAAATCGGTATACCGGTCAGCGGAAGTGTGTAACCACACGAGGTGAGCCAGGCTCTAGAGGGGAAAGTGAATGGGATATGTTGATGGAACAGTGATCTGGGGGACCAAAGAGGTTGAATAGTTTATGACGTAATCAGGCGAGCATGAGTTTACACAAAAGCCAGGGATTCCAGGGAGTCATTGTCGCGACGAGACGGCAAGGCAAACGGTGTGACAACAGAACTCAGCCTCACAGCCCGGGGAATCTTCGCGGGAGGAAAACGGAAAACACTCAATACTGACACTGACGTCAACGAAACTGTGAAGTTTTGCAGTAAAATTTCAGACTAGAAAAGGGAGTGTATCTCATCACTCAACGAACAGATGCATACTACACATAATTTCGCTACGCTAACGAATAAATTTGAGCGAAAGAAGTTCAAAACCAGGGCAGTGCTCGGTGTGAGTCAGATGAGGAAGAGAAACAGTGATAAACTACAGCTTAGGAATTGAGGGCAGAATAGGTCATATGATCCAGAGATTTTGATCTAAGCATGAACTATTTAACACAAAATGCATGGTTACTGTCAGACTAAAACTCGGACACCGTTCGCTAGTTGTTTACTGCACTAGGATACTGACCTTCGTCCGCCAAATACCAGGAAAAACCTTGCCACTAGTTTTCGTAATCATTAGCCGTCCAAATAAAAAGGTGGATTCCGTCGTCACCTGCTCTTTCCGCTTACTCCCACCACCACCGTCGTGTCCTTCGGAATGCTTTACCTGCAGGTTTCGAAGATTAGCAAGTAGAGTTCTCGCCTAAACTACCCATATGTGACCTGCACTCACTTCTTGCTGAATTACAGAAAGCTTCGCGAGAAATCGGTTTTTACATGTCATCTAAACGGCCCTGGTAAGCAGACCGACAGTATCAAAGCCCGAATTTCACATTATTCAGCTCTAACTGTCAATTTTATTTCTGATACCCAAACAGCGCGCTTTTGATCGCCTTTGATCACAATAGTGCAGAAGACGCTTTCCTTAACAAATCCATTTTTACCACTCATGAAGACCTGTCTCATCTCAGCCAGATGACGGCGTACAGATTGCCATCAGGCCGAACACTGATCTTGCACCCGTTCACGAATGGGATTTATCAAATGCAGTTACATTCAACCTTCCAAAATCTCTATATGCCTATTACACCTTTAATCATATTGTACCCATTAAATCTGGTCCCATCCCACAATCTCAGCTACAGCCTTTCTTGGTTTGCCATTTTACAACGGTCTCTTCTATCCGTCTCATATCGGACAAATTGAAATACGAGCTACCGCGTCAGATTTCTGTTGTGTTCCCTAAAGTCCCTCTGCCCTTCGCAATAGTACCTGATCTGCATATCTGAAATTCGTCCGTACTGGGGATTCTTACACCTGCCTTTCACTTCTAAACCGAGTCCAATGGAAAGTTATACGGCTCAATACCTTCCTTACTTCGAATGATAGCCTGCAGTTCCTTCACTCTCTATCGCTAGTACCCGGCATCCCCTACGCTATGCTCCTAGTCATTCGCTCGTGCAACGAGCTTTTTCACACCCTGCTTCAAATGTGAAAAACGCTCATTCCCGCAGAGAACTCGATCTCACTCCATTTTTTCTTAACAGCGCGAGATTCTGTTTCCAAAGCTTCCTGTAATACTAGCTTGCCTATCAAATGTTATATAAATGCAGGTGACTACTCACCTGTTGTTTGGAATCCATTCACAAAAAATTCCAAAGGGACCACATTATGTAAGTAACATGATGAGCATCGCCCGGTGAAAACCATGAATTCTATCGTGGAGCAAAAGCCAGCTCAGTACTCAATGGCCCATCAGACCATCGACTACCTACCATAGTTAAATCAACAGACCGTTAAAAATTGGTGACGAAGCCTTTCATCAAGGTAAATTGATGAAAACTACGTTCTAAAAGAGTAGGAGATCTATTCGGAGGCACCCAAGTCCCCTTGCAATAGATCTCGCTCAACATGGAACACCGCGGTGTTATGAATGTATTGTGTAGAATTTAGGTGCTTCGTTGCCGCAAACGATGATTTGGTATGCGCAGCACATGACCAGACCACCGCAGCTCTACTGGACCCAATTCACAGTTGTAATCTCTTTGGCACAGGATAAGTAGTAAAACGGTTAGCGAGAACCTGAAGAGCTTCCGGTTCCATTACTCGCAGAGATCATGTTTCACAAGCATACAACAAAACAGCCTGTACTTGAGCCCATGAGATTCAGGGATACACCGCTTTATTGTCTGAAGTTACTAAGCGCGACACAAAACCCCGGAGATTCATGGATTTACCTCAGCCGTTACAGGATGGTCGGGGCTTATATAACTTCCAACATACACAAAAAGCTCAGAAAGATTTGAATGTCTGTTTTCGGAGTGGCCTCATGTCTAGGAGCATGGTCTTAAGAAAAGTTAAAATATTTGTTACACTGATATTGCGCCACCTAAGACAACCGCGCTGCATACTCTACCAAATTAAACAAACTTGGGATCACAGGCAGGATGCGCTGCGCTGTGCTCCGACTACTGACAAAAGTTACAGCAACCAACTGTCGTTTTTATTCAGTTGGCTGCAGAGTAGAATTGGACTCAGTCCTAGGTCATTATTAAAGGCCAATGGTTTTCTACATAAGCTAAGGAATCCCATTAACTCTGCTACACGAAGGCCCGAGACTGTCTATGGTAGAGACGGTGCTGTCAGGAAAGGTTGCCCAATTTCACTCAATTTTCAATGTCTCTGCCAGATCACGAAGATCATATTCTGGGTATTCATTTGGTTGAGTGTGGCATCCTAGCAGACGCTATTTGTGCCACAGCCACCGAGATACATCACCCTTTAATAGCACGGCGAGCAGTGTGTCCAGGAGATTTAGACCAGGTTCATCTTCCAAACCATGGGAGCGACACAGTAGGCCACAGAACGATGACAGCCATGGCAATCGTAACATAAAGACTGTCTAACCAGTTTCGCGCATTGAATAGTAAAAATGTCCCATAATATGATCCTGGTTGACCTCTTGTGTGACTATACTGATGCCAACAGCTTGCTTACATCAATGCTGATGATGAAAATGCAACATGTCAATGCCAGCGTGTTTAACGAACAGATGTGCGTGGCTGTCACGTAACAAAAATCAGCACAGAGTAATCCCATGATCGTCTCGAACTAATAATCAACAAAGTGCCCGAATACATCAAGCTTACCGGATTACAATAAGTAATATCATGTTCCTCGAGAATCGGAATAGCTGTGTCTACACGCCAGGTAGTTGGATTGCAAGCACCACCGAGAAATACTGCAGTTTTGGGTAGAAAGTAGCCAAGAACCTACCATGATACTTGTACTCTGTACGCTTTAGATCTCCCCAAGATTTGTTCTGTATGTGGCATGCACCCAACAACTGAAGTTCGTGCTTCAAGAATGTTTTTTTGCAGGCGCTAGGTGGAGCTGCATTTTCTGCGTAACGGAATTCCTCAATCAGACAATCCCCTTAGGGTGGCTGAACGAAAGATAAAGGCTGGACATACGTGCAGCATTTGACAAGCATGGTGTCATCTGAGAGGTATATTCCTTCGCTGGATCCTGAAACCAGACGAGGTGAAATGCGGCTTGAGGAAATAAATACACCTGGTGACCAAGGTCGATCAAGTCGGTAGACATCCTTACTCGGGCCCCCACCCTCTGTTCATTATATAGACCCCAATCACTCCACGATTGATCGTCCTGCTGCCGGCACGCGACCCAATAGGAAGCCGGGACAACCTGAGCGTCTGATTGGTTAACATCAGAATCCAAGTGCGCGAGAAACCACGGAAGCTGATAAACTTGGTCAGAAGATTACTCAAGAAATGAAGTTCCTCCCGGCTCGCATCTGGCATTCAAAGCGCAAGGCGGACAATCAGCGCCTATAGTCAGTTCGAATCGGACCTTTTTCCTGTAATTTTCGCACTTATTCGATTTTCAATTTATTTTACTTGATTTCTTATATTTTTCCCTCCTGCCCTTGTGCTTGCTATCCGTTGAAGATAGCTGAGGAGAGTATTCACCGTTACTTTTCATGCGAGATCGAACCACAAAGCCCAGGTCGAGAAATGCTATGTGATAGAGACTGAGCCTGTATATTATGTTTAGGCTGAAGAGGCAAAAATGTAGAGAAGGCGAAAGAAAATCCTCTGGTTGCAGCGATCCCATTGTTCTGGGGAGTCAATAAGTATCTGCTGGCACCGCTGCGTAAATGAACACTAAATCTGACTTTGAAGCCACTTCAGATCGACATGTTTAAGTTGAAAAGTCACATGGGTGTTGCGTCCGAAATCAGTTGAGTTTTTAATGCAAACTTGGTAATGGATTCTTTCGGTGTATAATCTATTCAGTGACATGAAACGTGTCACATAGTTGAATTTCTTATTCTAATACAACTTGCTCATGCGGAATTCTGTCAGGCAATACTTCATTTTTGAGGTGCACACACTCGTTCACAATCATGAACCGGACTACGACAGGCTGCCCCCGAAGAGATACGGGCGAATTGGATACCCACCGAAGATAAGACTGCCACGGCATCTCTAGCAGAGAGGCACACGGAGGATCATCTGGGAGCGCTTCTCAGAAGGAACACGCCAAAACCTGCCCCAATTGCTTCTTGGCTGTGTTTTTACTGGCGTTGTTGACGGACAACCACAAGCACAATTGTTGCGCTGAAAAGGGATCGACGGACTTTTGGACTTCTGGTCAATCGTTTCTCGCCAACTGCCGTGAAGAGGACGTTAAAGTGGATTATCAATATTCAAATAGCTTTCCAGAACGTCAAGTGTTTATCCGAAGATCGCCATCTAGGCGCGCGAAAATTGGACCGCACCAGTCCCAGGATGGATGCAAGAAATAAACCTCCGATTGGCCGTCCCATACGTATGATCAACCCGGTGATATCTGCGGGCTCTCATGCCATCCCAGGCAATCTCATTCAACTGATTATGACTCCAGATCGCAGCCTCTACTCAATCTTCGCAGTCCTTCTACTAAAGGCGAAAATAGTGCCTGGGGTCGGGCAAGGCGTGAGACAACAGGGCACTGAAAATATGTAGAATTATGGTCACCTAGTTCCTTAGCGGACGGAAAAATCCCATCGGTGATCAACGTACTCAAATCACATGTCACAAGCTCTAAGCTAGGTTGTGCCCACTTTGCCGAAATTAATAACAAATTCCACCGACGGACCCATCACTGGTGATGACCTCGACATCGAAGGCTGCTGCAAGTGCCTCGCAACCACTGGCCAGTAGGCCTGGACAAAGCACTTTATATGGGCAATCGTAGTAATGACAGTCGTGGATGATTCTTCTGAAAGTGAGAAACTTGCGGCCTTCAGCTTTACTCCTTCGAAGGTGACCAGTTTGATTGTGGATCCAGTCGCCATTCATGGCCTCGTCGGGACCATTCCGGACGTCTCTAATACGGAGGATTCGACAGCCGGATGTTCCACTTTTCCACCCAACTAGAAGCACAGGAGGGCAAGTGGGGTCTATTCATAACTGGATATGGCCTTGTTCAGCCCGATCGTCCCCTCTGACACACTTATACACCTTTTCGTGTTGCAATGTGCGTTAAGGTGGAACCAATTCTCTTCTGGGCCCATCAAGTCCGTCGGACGACGACTTGCTCCTCATACACTCCCCCTGAGCAACTCTCCTCGAGCTGCCGGTCCGCGCACCTTGCGCTGGTAGGTGATTTTATTGCTCAACAGGCGTGCCAGATGAAGTTACAACTCATTCGGTCTAGTGGCCATTCCACATTTGCGCTGACAAAAATCGACCATCAAAGAATTTGGGCGCGGTGTGTTGTCCCACCAACTAGATACCGCGTAGGCCGACTACGATTTCTGCTGGGTCTGGTCATCACCAAAATAAGACATTTCCTTGGTCAAGTGTTGATTTGGCCCCCATAATCAAGATACTGACCGCCCCATACCTTCGGCTTGTAAGCATTTATTTCTAACAATTGATTCCCATGGTCGTTCGATCAGCCACACCTCCAAATTAGTCGCACACTGGTAGAAGACTGCGGCAATACGGCCTATCAATGGCAGTAGATCGCGGTATGATTATGAGTATGGTTATGCTTATTTCGTGGCCGATGACATATGCCATCTCTGAGGAGAGAAATTATGATTCATCGTTTGTCGTTTCGTTGGGGATCAGGCAACATGCTTTCACAAGCGGCAATGTTTTTCGCAAGAGCATTCACGTGTGAGCTGCCTGAAGAGGCGACTAAAAGATTCAGTGAAGACTGAGGAGTTCACATGCAACATCTGGATATCCATAGAAGATCCATCCCTCTAACCCGTCGTCCTAAAATAGCTGGACTCAAATGGCACGCAGATACAGCCATTCCTTCATACTACGACCTCATGGCCTCTATAGCGCCGTTTTAAAATGGTCAGCAATCTGCATTAAGTGTAGCGCTAATAATAATACAAGGTTTATTCCCAACTAGCGAGTGGCATACCTTTAGGTATGGTCATAACATTACGGTCAGAATGACCGTGGTGGCATTTGTGGGCACTGGTTATTTCGCGGAAAAGGGACGGTGACATAAACAGTGGGTGGTAATCGATGTAGATTTCGTAACGCATGAGCAGCTGCAAGTAAGGAGCCTCATTTATGAGGGCTATTCGTTTCTTATGAGGAGCATATCAGACGAGAGAAGATAAGATCATTAGGATTTGAAAGTAGGGGGCAAAAAACAACATGAGGAAGGGCGTAACATGCGGCTTCCTGTCCGGCACGTAATAAATATTTTCAAACTGCAGAAAATGTGGAACCAGAACAACGAATCATGAGAGGCCGCAGAGCTGCCGCGATCTGGCCGGCCAAATTGAAATATAGCCTAAAACCGTNTACACGACGCTCTTCCGATCTGCAGAGTGCGGTAAAACTGGATAATGTAATTTTCTGCCGAAGGGGACCGGGTGTAAACATTCCTTTGGAAAATAAGTTCATACAAACTCACAAGAGGGCAAGCGATCTGGACAGAAAATGACTGACTTGGTGACTGACATAATAAAAGTAACCTACATTTTTGGATTCAACGGAAGGTTCAACCGATTGGAATGAATGCCTACCGGAGGCGGCTGGGACCAGATAAAGACTTGGTTCTTGATGGCCGGGAAGGAAATGAGTGGTCAAGTTGGCGTAGTCAACGTAGGAAGTGAATATTTCCGGGTATACATCAGACTAGGTAAGGCATTCCATGCATTTGCTGCACTGCAATGCTTCAATTTCTGGAAAGCCCCCCTGACAGACGTCGTGGTTGATGAAGGTGGGCTGGAATGTGCAACTCTGTGATCAGCGGGATGTTTTAGTTTTACCGGGGGGCTCCTCGTGGAGACTAAAATTCAATGTAATATCACAGTCAATGTTTTTCGTCCGGTCAGGGGTCCATTCATGTGCATTGCCCACACTGGGTGGATTGGACAACGGCCATAACACATATTACCTTCTGTCGAATCATGCACATAATAATGCGATTAAATGGTAAAAACAACGCCATTGGTCAGGTGGCTGTTAAGCGGATCTCCGCAAGGATACCCTCTTTTACTCACTCTTCAGCGAAACCACGGCTGAGAGGACTTTCATACACGCAATTGGCAAAAAGATCGAGACACTTACCAGTCCAGCGTCAAAAAGAGCTCCGATAATCCGGCAGTCCGGAACTCATATTTAATCAAAATCTAGTACTCTTCGAATCCCGGTTGTCAAAGGCACATCAAGAAGGCGATGGAATTTCCAGAGTGTTGTCACCCCGCTGACTTTACATATGGGGCACCTCACATGTTTTCACCTGGTCTTGCAAGTTAACACAAGTTGCGCACCTTTGGTGATTGCCTCGATAAGCACGCTTGCTTGGAATATTCAGACCAGGAATTATGCCAAGGAAATATCACAACTTCACTAACATTTCTGGTAGTGCTCCGCTCTAACAAAAGATTTCGCACCGCATCCCTGGCTGAGAGATCCGTCAGTGGCTTCCAGCCCCACTTATTTGAGTCCATCACAGAAGCCTACCGCGCCAGAAACTCGACTGTAATAGTCTACCTGGACACACAAAACGCTAGTTGCTGACCCTTTCACGTAGAACTTAGTTCCGTTGGCAGCACTGAGCATCCATCACAGTGGTTCACCCCCAATCTAACAAATCAAATTTGTTACAAACAGCCGTCTCCACAATCGATAATCAGCGGAACCATTCTAGTAAGATTGCTTAGCCTCGTCCTCTTCCTACTCTATTTCAGCGACGTCTTTGACTCTGTATCCTATGATAAACCCTTCACCCTACAACTTCCCTTTCAGAAATAGAAGTATGTCAGTGCAATGATGGCACGACTACCCTGTCTGAAAGAGCACCTGCAGCTATTATCTCCGTGGTTTTTTGGACCCAGCCTCCCCGTTGCGTTTTCAGTAGTTTTTATACACTGGTCAAATACTTATTTGAAGCGCTTTCTCAATGGCTGCAGTCACCTCTTCTCTGATTCTTCCCTATTTGATTGGGCTTTCTTGACGCCTAAGCTTACAAGTGCCATTCCCATGCCAGTCTCCTGCTTCCAGACACTCGCCCCGTATCCCATAATAAACAACAGTTCTACAGTCATCATCCATTGCCCACACTGGGTGGATTGGACAACGGCCATAACACATATTACCTTCTGTCGAATCATGCACATAATAATGCGATTAAATGGTAAAAACAACGCCATTGGTCAGGTGGCTGTTAAGCGGATCTCCGCAAGGATACCCTCTTTTACTCACTCTTCAGCGAAACCACGGCTGAGAGGACTTTCATACACGCAATTGGCAAAAAGATCGAGACACTTACCAGTCCAGCGTCAAAAAGAGCTCCGATAATCCGGCAGTCCGGAACTCATATTTAATCAAAATCTAGTACTCTTCGAATCCCGGTTGTCAAAGGCACATCAAGAAGGCGATGGAATTTCCAGAGTGTTGTCACCCCGCTGACTTTACATATGGGGCACCTCACATGTTTTCACCTGGTCTTGCAAGTTAACACAAGTTGCGCACCTTTGGTGATTGCCTCGATAAGCACGCTTGCTTGGAATATTCAGACCAGG